>NC_092814.1:152484340-152766840 GCF_023375885.2 Dermacentor andersoni
TGGCTCGACTCGCAGCTCCTGTTCGGAGCCACATACCACAAATATGACGACATTGCTCGCACCCAGTGCCACCAAATGAAGTAAGTCACAGCGCCTAATTTTTCGATGTGGCCTTCTCCGACTGAAGTTTAAGTTGTATGGACAGAGAGAGAGGGAATCAGGGATAGGCGTTCATGCTTTTCTAGATTTGGAAAAGTACTGTCTTTCAAAATGTATCACTCAGTCGCTCGAGATCATATACTTAACTGAGTGCAGTAACGACCTTCGAGAGAAAGAAAGGGGGCACCTCTCGACGGCTGCTAGGGCAGCTATACTGCCCGTGGCGCGATGGTCCGAGAAATCGTGCTTGCGATCGGAGCGCCCAACTGTCAGAGCTGGCCTGTCTTCGCTCCGGAAGAGAAATAAACCTCAGGTGTTTGTAGTCTCCGTGGTCTTCCTTGCGGGCCGTGCCTTATTTTCGAGAACCGACGTCTCCATAAGCTTACTGGTAGCTCAAGTCAACAACTATATAATGCATTCATGATTCATATTTTCCCGTCGAGGAGAGGACGTAAATAAATATCTCATCATTTTAAGTCGGCATGCGCATTTACAGGAGTCGGAAGCATTTTGTCGAACGCGCCGCTTAGTAAGCAGACGGAATCCTACAGTACACCTGGTGTGTTGTATCTACGCTGTCTGACAGCAAGCAGATAAACTAGCATGCCATCATTTCACGGCCTAGCCGTTTCAGCACAACCATTTGCACACGGGTGTTGTTTTTCTCGCAGACGCGAGATAGCCGCCCTCCAGGCTGAGAACTACAACCTGGAGCGGCAGGTCTTCAGCTACCAGAAGTCCATCTCGTACGCGAGCGCCCGGGGCCAGCCGTCCGAGGACCTGCCCGACGACTACTACGCCAGCACCGTGCGACGGCTCTCCGAGACGCAGAGCCTGTCTGAATCCGAGTACGCCTGACGAGCCCCTGCCGCCATCCAGAAAAGCGAGCCCGACACCGCCGCCGCCAGCGTTCGGCGTTCCGCACAATCGCCATCCCGCTGCCTTCAATGCGAGCGGCACGCCTGGGCGCCGTCGCCGCCGCCCCTGCACCCGCCCAGAGCCCGGGCCATCCGCCGCTGAGTGCGCGCTCGGACACGCCTCTTCGACGCCACCCGTTCACCCCCGCACTCTATCCTGGGGGACCACTCATCATCCACCACATCGCCCATCACGTCCACCGTCGGCGCCTCCTGAGGGGCGACGAAACAATGCCGATGTCGCACTACTTGCACCGACTCAGCGTTCGCTCGTGCCCAGCTGCTCGCTGCTGCGCGAAACGTGTCAACCTGTGAGGCTTCGCTATTGTCACCAAAAAGAAAGAAAGAACCTCTTCGGACAACTATGGTCCTGGTTGTGAGCAACAAGCAAGGTTCATAGAGGTGAAACTCAAGCCTAATCAGTAGTATAGCGAAAATTTCCAGCGCGCGCGCAATGTGTGAGGATTACGACTCAATTTGTCCCCGAAAAGACTGTATGACTGCTCAGCCATTTTAGGGACCTGGAAACAGGTTTTCTGCATAACATATTGTCTTTTGATTTAAGTTGAAAATGAAAAATAAGAAGGCTGGTGAACTTAAGATTCTGCGCTGTTAAAGTTTCAAGTGAAGGTTTCGATAAATTGTTCCGTAAATCAGGGTGGTGTTGGGGGGGGGGGGGGGGGGGGGGCGGCTTCAAGTTTCTCAAATATAAGTGCCACCACATTTATCACATCATGGTTGATCTAGTGACACTAGAGCGTAAAAAATAACGTAAAACGTGGTTCGGGTAGCACTGATTCGCTCTGAATGTTTTATTGTGCGTGTTTTTATTTTTATTTTTCGTGTGTAATTATTTTATTCTCTCTGCCGAACACGAAAGCTTTCTTTGCTGAGCCGTGTTGCACCGAACAAATTAGGTGATCGTCGTGGTGCCTCGATGGCTGTTTCATTTAGCTGCTCAGCACGAGGTTGGTGGCCCGTTTCCCGGCCACTGCATTCTCTTCCCGAGAGACGGGGAATGCAGAAGCGCCCGTTTACTAACTTTTTATACGACTTGAACGAAAAACGGTTTGATCTGCATAGATGCGTAGCCATCACAATACAGCGCCCATCACAGCCCCCATATGTATAACTTTAACTCCAGTTCGAAATTATTCCTTCATGCGAAATTACTCATTCATGAGTGGTACCTTCGTTACTTTCCCTGATTTGTATGCCTAAACCAAAGAAAAGCAAAATTTACTTTTAATGGCGCAGCGACCGTTGCTACCGTGATGCACCAAACAAAGCTCAGTATATGCAATTTTCGGGCTGGATTTCATCTCGTCTAACCTGTAACAGACAAGCTGGATCACGACGACCCTGATTACGTTTTATTACATAGCGTGCTGATTGACCACCGCCAAAAAATGGCCTGTGTCATTAGAATCACTGGCCATTTCAGAAACACAGGTTAGCATGGCGTCGAGGAAAACTGTGCTGCGATTGTTTCTTAGGCATCCCTGGAACGTCTTGTTGTTATTGAGGAAAAAGAAAGACATATTAAATATTCTCAGAAGGGTTTGGGTGCGAGCTAGTTGGTACGGATGATTCAGGACAGCGCTCGTCCTGTGTCCTCTCTTGTCCGTGTTTTTTGGCGCTGTTATAAATATGAATATTAAATATCCCCTTCGCAGTGATACTTCCCCGCTGCGCACGCTGAGATTAGGGTGTGCTCCTTTTTTCTTCCGCGTGAACAGCATCCTCGTGGAACGGGAGGCAATCTTTGCTTTGTGCAAGCAGTGCGACCTGGAAATGCATAAGCTTCGTACCTGTCCACTATTGGAGCCTGGCGATTTTACTCGCCAGCTCTTGCCTGTATGATGCCTGGATTCCTGGTTGTCGTTTCGTGAGTCCGCAACAAAAAAAGTTTCAAGCTTTTGTGTTCACAACGGATTCGCCGACACTAGGCTGGCGTTCATCGAGATTTATCTGCATGGAGCGTTGCATTACGAATTTTACGCTTCGGCTTAATAATTTTGTCCGCATAGAAAGGCCGTTTGATGTGTGTTGTTGTGACAGCGCCTCTAATATCACCTAACGCCTTCAACTATATCTGCAGTGTAAGCTTAAGATCCCTTGGGCTCTTAACAAGGCGCTCTTGTAGCATTGCGGGTTAA
Organism: Dermacentor andersoni; assembly: GCF_023375885.2. Taxonomy (NCBI): domain Eukaryota; kingdom Metazoa; phylum Arthropoda; class Arachnida; order Ixodida; family Ixodidae; genus Dermacentor; species Dermacentor andersoni. Next base: position 152,487,516 of record NC_092814.1, read on the forward strand.
AACCTTAGCACTAATCATTTCAGTACGTTCCACCGTGCTGTTTGCAGACGCAAGCAGGAGTGCGGTGCCAATAAAATATTCTCACTGACACTTTTTACTTGACATCTCTGGCAATACTAGACGTAAAGCTCGTGTCGACGTGTTAGACAAGACTTGTTCACGCACTGTGCGCCCAATACTCTCCGGCACTCTTACACGCCACTCCTGCCACCCGCAAACCCTTGTTATTTCACCCATACAATGAACGCAAGATTCGGTTAAGGAAGTCATGGCAGAGTCGTGCATAGGTTTCCACTTATTGGAATTGACCAGTTGTTCAGGAAAATTCTGCCTATTTACCTAATTGCTGCCGGCTCTCAGGGTGCGATTTTTGTAGGACAAGTCGCATCGCCGAAAAACTCACGCACGATGGAGCACAGTGCTGCAAAGGCAATGCCTTACGAACTGTTGTATGTGCCAAGTACGAGCATTTCGCTCTTTGTGTATTAAACTTGAAAAAATGGTGATCGGAACAAACCCCGCACTATATAGCTAGCTACAGGATAGCACCCGTTCTGGGAGAAGCCTGTGTATGCCGAATTTTGTTTTATGTTCATGCATGAGGTGATAAGAGGAGTAACTATCGGATGATCATCTATCGATAACTATACTAGAGAGAATGTGCCTCCCGTGAATTTTATTTCGCCCGTCTTTTTTCACCGCTGTCAAAGTCTGTCGTACGCCTTCAAGGAAGTCAGTGTTCTGTTGCTTCGCAAGAAAAGAAGAAATGAAAAAAAAATAATTATATCTAGAATCGCTTTGTACCATGCACGTGCCAGATACTTCCAGCAGTGTCGACAAACGAGGTTCTTGTAACGCAGGTTAATGTTTATGAAAATACAAGGTACCAGTGTTGCGTGTGAAAAAAAAAAGCTTTGTATAGTTTGTTTTTCTCTTTCCAGCACTCCTACAGTCAATATTGTGCTTCAAGCATTTTATGGTGTGATGCTTTCTACATATTGTGAACAGATTAATGCATTAGTGACGTTTACGGTATATGCTGTTTCTGGTTCATAAAGTTTGATGTCTTTGATTTAGTTGTTGCAAGACACCGCAGAGGCCATGAGAAGGTTCTTCGACTAAAGGTGCCCGGCTTCACAATCGACATACCAAAAACGTTGGACGTATAATACGCGAACAATCCTGTTCTCCAGCTTTTTTTTTTTTTTTTTTTGCGCCCTTTCATAAGTGTACAGAACAGGATCTTAAAAGGCGTAAACAAGCTCTGGGCAATAGGCAGTCCGGGAGCCGGGTCTCTCGTGAAGCGGTATCATATGGTCCTCGGCTCCACCCCAGACAGGCTTCCTTCGCCCAAGTCCCCTTCATAGCACACCGTTCTACACATCGCCGTGCTCTCAAGCTCACTTTGGTCACGAACAAAAGAGTGCCTCCGCCAATACTTCGGCGTAGCTCTCACTTGCGCAGCTGGCGATTTTGCTGACTTTACAACGCAATGGTGACAGCGGCGTGCGTAATTTTTAAGTTACTCTAAATTACCTAGCATGCTGTTTTGGATGCAGTTTCGAAAACTTAGGGAGATTCAATTTTTTTTAGATCTTGTTATGCTTTCTCGTCGTTGGGAGCGTAAATGCACTTTCTTTCAGCTGTGATGTTTCGTGCGAGTGCCTTTTATTTCCTTTCAGCCCCTGTCGGCTGGTCTACCCATTTTTTGGATGATGGCTTCTCTCAGTGACTCGGCTCGCTGGCCTGAAAAGGTTGCCGACCGATGTTGTAAACATTTCAACTTGAAACACTTGATTAGGCAGATATGTTTTTTCACCCATTTTCTACGGCCTCAGGGGTTTGCTTATGAGGCAAAATTGAGCACTGAAGACCCTTTGAAAGGGTTTATTATGGTCCGTCTTGACTGCTTGTGTTTGTAAAAAAACTAAAATCTATGTAGATGTCTGTGAAAGTAGCGCCATTAATCGAGGACAATGCACATAAAATGATTCTCATTGCTAAAGCCATATAAGTCCTCCTGCACCATGGTTGATAGGAGAGAGTATTATAAATTGTTCAGCTAACCATGATAAATCTCCAACTCAATGATGCGAAAACATGTCTGCTTGTGAACAGCGAGAATTTTCGAGCTATCCAACATATTAAAATAATATCATAACAGAATTGTAGAGGATTCTATCCGGCATTATAACATTGTATTCATGTGTAAAAATTCGACGTTTTATTGCCAGTATTACCGGTATGGGATGCTATGAGACACACGCTGCGGTGTTGGGGTGAGGGGGGCTACCTTTTGGCACACAACACACCCGGTGCGTTTCGCCTGGCTTCTCCGGGGGCTTAAAGTACCTGCTTCTCTTCCGTAAACACCACAGAATGCCTGCTTTTGTGTACGTCTTGTGTCGGCGAATATTGCGTCTGTGTTTGGCTATCGTCTTGTCAGCCACTGCACGTTGATGCGGCGTGCCCTGCGCCATGTGCGCACACGAAAGAAAAAAAAATTATTCAGTAAAATTATAACTGTGTGGCATGTTGTTGTGTGTAATAATTATTGTAGATGTCATCACTTTCGGCTGGAAAGAAGTAAACGATACACAAATACTTGGCAGAGATGTAGCTTTTACACGACCTCGGTGGTATGTTGATAGTTCACTATATATCGCCTCCAGGACTTGCGAAAACGTTTTGTTTTCTTCTTGTTTCCGTGTTCGCTTGTCTCGTTCATATTCGTAAGCGATTCCCAGTAACGCAAGACATTCGGGAAGATCGTGGCGTTAAAAACGGCGACGCTGATGAGGGTGCCAACGGTAGCGGAGCAGTGCTCGTTCGGGTTCACTGGTTAATGCTTTTCCGGGGGAACACGGATGCGGCAAGGAGAGATCTCGGACTGAGTCGGATACCGAGCGACTCGCCCTCGCCCCCTTGTGGCGTCGCCATTGTCGCGCTGGTTGCTTCCCTCAAGAATTTGTGGCAGCTGTTCTGGAATGGGTGTCTCGCGCACCAGGACAAGTCGGGTTCATCGAGGGCGCACGACAGAAGCCATGACAATTACCTGGTCAATCTCCGTAGGGCAGCCGTAATTACTCGTCGAGCGAAAAAAAAAAAAGAGTCAAAGTCTCTTTCCTTCGGCCGAGTGCCACGGCGTGCGCTCGGCCTGTTGTTGCTCCGAACCTTGCATGCTGAAGTGCCTCGACACCCTGTGGCGTGACGTCGATTGTTTTTGCACTCGTGTTCCAAGTTCGGGCCGCGGGCTCCACTGTGAAACGTGGTAGAAGGAGTAGATCTTGACGGACTCTCTCTGGGTGCAGAGATAGCCTCGTCTGCCCTATGCGCCTCTCCATCAGCCATTATGCCACATCCACAGCCAAGCATTTGTCTCACAATATATCTTTGCTAATAGTAGATTTAGCTTCATTCTGCTGACGTACGCAGGGCCCAATCAAACCTTTTTATTCTGTCAAGCATGCACTATGTCACGTTGGCGTGGCTGTGACGGATTGCCCTAAGGTGCTTAGTGAAGTGTATTTTCTCATGTGTGCCTCGTTTATTTTCATTTTGGTGTATCAAACGCCCGTTTTCTCTACATTTAATTGGGAAAACGTTCTCCATACTCTCATCTTGCATAAGTTTATGGCCACTGTAGCAAGGTTGTATTCCGTGCACTGTTGCATTCCTCTTCGCGCTACACGTACACCATCCCTCGTCGAGTTTACAGTGGTTTGCATCATGTCCTTAGCCCCGGCTTTATTTGTAATATAGAGTGAATGCTCTCGCCAAACATGTTTGTGAATTTTGTCTAGTGCACAAAAGTCGCCATACTCTTGTACAGCATCACCCGGACCAAATGAAGGCATCAAATGCTGTACCCAAGGAACTTCACCGCGCACACTATTGCAAATGGGCCACCGTTATAAAAACAGTTACTGCTGGCGATGAGTATTCAGGCAAGATTGTCTACGAAAGCTTCAAAGCAGCTTGCCTCGAAGTGCCCAGTAAATACGCGACTAAAGAACTAGCGTAATATTTTTGACTGGATCTTAGTTCAAAATCATTTCAGTGGTCAATTGGGCGGTGAGGAAATGTATTTTGCTTCGCATCAAAGCCGCGTGATTAGCTAGTTTTTCTCCTTGCAACATTCTTATTTTCTTGTAGTATTCTTAATAGATATATGCCGTGTTGCCGACGAAATCGTCGATCCTACTTTTATGCTCCAAGTATGCGTTAATATACGACGGAAGGAAACAAAAGCAACAACTTCAGAGCGCATGTTAGAAAGGCGGAAAAAATGATTAAATAGCGCATAAAATGGCACATAAAAATGGTGTATAGAGCTCACTTTTCTCTATAATGCAAGTTTTTTTTTCAACACTTAGGGCTGGGCTTTGAAGAGTAGCCGCACGTCATGCTACGAATGATTTCGAAGAGCGGACAAAACCGCGTCAAAACTACATCTTGCAACAGTCTCTGGGAACCTGTAAAGGAGCACGGTAGGAGGAGGAGAAAAAAAGTGTTGAAGGAAAAAATACATATTTTCATCTTGACAGCGAACGTACATCCTCTGGTTTCTCTTTTGAAGCGCCTGACTTCCGCTGTTACGATTGAACTCCACCCTCCTGTGCCAAAATATTTGCTCAGCTCGACCAATAGTTGCCAAAATTAACCCTTGCTAGTATTGGTGTTGTTTAGGCTCGTGGTACACCTTTACAACAGCTCAAAATACTAACGCTCACTCGTAGCTATGGCGTTCGGAGGCTCTCCAAAGTCTTTGTCAATTGTGCGCGTACCGCTCGTCATCAAAAACAAAAGTTACCCAAATTTTAAGCGTAAGTCTTAATTTTCTAACAAGGTTGATAAATTTGACTATTTGTTACTGTTGCTCATCTAATTTAGGTATTTTGACTATTCTTGCTGTTTAATCAACATAACATGCACACCTAAAAATAGTTTACATCTGCCTGGCTCTGTTTCGCCGCCTCTTTTTCGGTGTGTGACATTTCTTGCGCTTTTCACGGTAGTAAAGTCGACGGAACCACTTTTTTTTTCTTCCTCTTTTATTATGCAAGGAGAAAGTAGGAAAGGCCTGGTGTACTGCTCTTTGTTAAGCGGTACACCTATAGCAGCTGTTAAAGCTAATCGATAAGGCTACAGTCAAAGTTTTCTACCCGCAGCTAACAATTTCATTCATCAGTTTTGCAAATGGCAGTGACGTTTAACCATGTCAAGCTGGAAGTGTTCGTACGATTCTCTCGAGGGCTGTGCTTCAAGAGAATCCTGCTGTCGTCTGCACATATGTGGTAATAAGTGAGAAGAGCTTCTGGGCCACAGGAAGTAGATACTGAAACACACGTACATTTTTTTATGGGATTCACCGACACAAGTGTTATATTCTGACTATTCTCGTTAACTTCCGGCGGAATGGACTTGGGACTTCATTATGGCATTGTATTTTTACTCGTTTCCAAGTTTCATTTCATTTTCACTTCTTCTTGCTTCCCTTTTGTTTACTCCGTTGTGACGTTTAAACTGACGCGACATGCACTTCATATGTCTGTGCCTGCAGGAGGTCAGTTTCGTCTACTTTCGGAATATTGTAAAGGGAATCCCAGGCGTGGTCGATCTGCGGAATCTATTATACATTTAACCCTGTAAGGCCCAACGTATCATTTTTGCTACGCTGAGTCTGATACATGAAAATATTGATTTCAATGCAGAAAACTTAACGCATAGCCTGTAGTAGGGTTTTTGATACGCTGGAGGAAGTTTTCAGTTATAAACACTTCCGCAAACCAACTAAATATATAATCCGTTACTATACTATTTAAGTTCCTACACTCTTAAAACAGTTGCACCCTTTGGGGTGTATATTTGCCTCACAACGATAATCGTCGTCTGTCTTGCTTGCGTCTCCTTTCTTGAAAACACTGCGCTCGCTACTTTCCTGTCGAGAATGCTCTCTCATGCTGATAACGGACATGCCGTTTGTGACTTAGAAGTACCGGGCTCGCAGCGTTAAAGAAAGGAAATGCGGGCAAGACAGATGAAGAGTATTGTTGCGTGGCAAATATACACCCCAAAGGGTGCAACTGTTTTAAGAGCGTACTCTAGTAACATTTCATTATTGTTGTATACATGTATTCACCATCGCCAGAAATAAAGGTGAACAAGTCGTTCTGATTTACCTTGACATGGAACTGCGTTTGATCAGTGCGGGACTAAAAGATGAGTAGGGTTGCCCAGCATGTTTTATACCGGTACTGTCATCTTGCCACTAGAACGTGGGCATGGATTTTCATGTTTTGTTACATGGCGCGTATGAAATGTGGATTACCTATGTGTCACTAAGGCCCATCTTGTTTTCGAACACTTGTGTCTTTCTTGGGCTCGCTTAGCTTTGTAGGGTACCTGCAAAGTCTGTTTCTTCCTGTGCTGTTCGCCTTTGAACTTTGTAACCAACCACATTGTGCACATGCCCTATGGAATACGCAAACTTCAAGCAGCAGTTTGTGGTGAATGTACTTTTGGTTTTATTTCCATGTTGTAACGGACGAGCATTCCCATGCTGTCAAAAGGCGGCGTTCAGCCGATGATGCGCGTCGCCAGCGAGACGCCTGTCCGCTGTATTGCCTGAGATGACGTGCAATGTACGGTGCTCGCCGCTATTTTTACAGCTGGGGAATGCCTGCTGAGGTATCCAAGTTGCGATAACGCCGACCGCACTGAATATATATATATATATATTACATGACGTCACTTCTTACCCCTGCATTGTTGAAATAAACTGTTTCTGTTTGTCTCGTCCACACATTATCTGACCAAGTGTGCAAGTTACTTCACCATCTCCTATCGTGACATTTTGCCACAATGCGTATAATTATATGTTTAAAAATTTAATTATGGGGTTTTACGTGCGAAAACCACGATATGATTATGAGGCACGCCGTAGTGGGGGACTCCGGATTAATTTTGACCACGTGGCGTTTTTCAACGTGCACCTAAATCTAAGTACACGGGTGTTCTTGCATTTCGCTCCCACCGAAATGCGGCTGCCGTGGCCGGGATTTGATCCCGCGACCTCGTGCTTAGCAGCGTAACACCAAAGCAACCGCGGCGGGTAACTATATGCTTCAAGCCGCTTGCACAGAAATGAAGGCTTAAATACAGGCTGTCCAGAAAGCCATGCATTTTGTAAATTTCTGATGATTCACGAAGTTATAGACCAATTTCATAATGCACGTTTTTTAGCAATATCTAGCTTACATTAGGAATGTTCGCAGCATTCAAAACTGCTTAGTATTGTCCACAGGATTAGACAAACCTTGTATTTACAGTGGCTATGGCGTTGCACTGGTGAGCTCGAAGTCATGGGCTCGATTCCCGGTCACGACGGCCGTATTCCGATGGGGGCGGAATTCAAAAATGCCCGTGCACCATGCATTGGGTGCCCGTTCGGTGCACATTACCGTGGTCAAGATTAATCCTGATCACCCCACTACCGCGTGCCTCATAATCAGATCACGGTTTTGCACATGAAACCCCAGAATTCTTTTAACATGCATTTACTGATTTGCGCAAAAACTCTGGCGAGTCCGAAAGGTCGGATCTTGCGGGTCTGAAAGTTCAGATCAGCTTCGGATATTTTCATAAAGGCCAACTGAAATGCAATTTCACTTTGGCTAAATTGGTTATTATTGAGTGGAATATAGTGCGTAAGCACTGTTCACAAAGCTGCATGGCTGCTGTGTGATTTTCCTATTGGCAGGCTTGAAATAGCCCCTAGACAGACGACACGCGCACCTTGCTTCTGCCCCGTTTCTTGTGTATGTAAGCAAGAACGTGATGAAGATGCTGCTACTACTACTTCCTGGTGCGTAGCGGACATGACGTAAGTCACAGCACGTCACCTTCGAGATGTTTCAGCTGACCGTAAGCAGCCGCGGGCGGCGCCAAACCTAGAAGGTCATGTAATGGAGCCGCGCGTTTTGAGTCATGCACCACTTCCAGCGAGCAGTAATGGCGGCGTATTATTATTATTTTTTTTTTCAGTTTTAGTGTGCCACTTTAGTTTTCGGAATCAAAAACGTATTCCGCGAGCCTTCCGTGACACAAGCACTCCTATTTCATTTGTAAACGTTTGCGCGCAGGCTATTTTATGTCTACACTATATGAAACTGAGCTTCTAACGAGGTCCAAATTGTTGTTGCATTTGGCTTTTAATGAGCTTAGAATGACAATTCTAGACGCTTCGTGCGTTGATAGATTAATTACGCTCATGGAAGCCCCGCCATCGGTGTTGCACACCCAGTACGGTTTGTCACATTCCAGAACGGCATGCTAGCTGCACGCTTTCACGAACGGCAAGCTGTTGCTACATACGAGCAGTCTGCTGCCGAGGTATGCTGCCATCTGCTACGTTAAGCATACTGTAAAGAAATCCATGATGCTTCTGTACTGGATAAATTTAGTTTCATTCAAGTAAACTCAGTATTTTCTACGTCATGACATTTAATACAGGCATGTACTTTCCAGGTAGTAACTATAAAATTCAAACAGCGCTAAACGACAGGACCAGAACGACAGGACCATTCTGGTCCTGCCGTTTAGCGCTGTTTGAATTTTATAGGTACCATGCAACACCAACTCGCCCAATCCGCTGCCCTTCTGCGACTTTCCGGATACCCTGCAGATACGAATTTTGGCGAGTTGGTGATTTAATGCTCAATTCGCAACAGCGCGCTTTGTATCGGACAGTTTGTATTTTGCCTGTATTTTCACCTAGGCCTGAGCGCGCTCTTGCGGGTTTAATGACAAAGGAAAGCGTCTATATTTCTTCATCATTTCTCAAACGGAAACGACACGTGGAAACAACCCTTAACTTAGTAGAACTTAGGTCGCCACAATACGCTGTCTCTGCAGTGTAGCACTTTACGTCGAGCTTTACATATATGCAAGAAGCACGAACATAAGAAAATGGAAAGAGTCACGCGCGCTTCATCCTTTGGCCCCTCCGGCTGTTTTGACTGTAGTGCTTCGATTGAACCCAGCAATGGCCCTTCTGCAAGTTCGCACTGTCATACAACACCGCATATGTTTCACGTCTTGCACGCTTGTTGAGATCGGCGCCTACTCATCTTTCTCTGTGTAATCGAAAAAAAAAAAAAACTGAAACGACTAAAACAGAAAGGGAAAAAAACAGTGGGATGATCAGTTACGATGTTGACATAATGTACAAATGTCCCTGGGCAGGTGTAACTACATGTTGGGGTATATCTCACGCAATCTGGAGCGTGCATAAACAAAGAAACAGCGGTCAAGAGCAGAACAACAGCAGATGACAAACACGAGCGCTGACCGGTAACAGTAGTATTTAATCTTGTTGAAAAGCTACACAGGTATATGCCACCATAACCAATTGCAAAAGAACAACTAGAAGTCATGCTCAAGATATGGGAAGTCCATTTTTTTGAGCAATGATAAGGAAAGCTCCCTATCACACCATTACCCAAATATCGTTGGTAGCAAATGCTTACAAAATCTCGAGCGTTTGCTGTTCCCGATATCTCGTGAGAGTGTGTGTGGGACGTGACTGCCCTAGTGTGCCGTGCTTTGTGGGCATTTAAAAGAGCTCCAGGTAGTCGACACTAATCCGCACCCTTCGACCACACCTTCTCTCATATTCCGTGTGGCGCTTTGAGACCTTCAACCACATCAGTAAATTTATATTTTTAATTGAATTGTATTGAATATATCTGTATTCCCAACAGATTGGGGGAGACATGGAAGGAAAGCTGCAAGTGCAGCTTGAAAATACACCCTGCCCCCTATGATCACAAGACATGGGCATGCAGCGCGGAGCAGCCGCGTGTTTATGACTATACGAAAATAGTGTTGCAAGAATGCATGAGACGCACTAAATGACGTTTCACACATCACAGAATATATATATATATATATAAACAAGATGCTGTACGCTCAACTAATCTGCACTCCTGAAATAGGAGTGCAGATTTTATTAACGCAGAAACTTATTTACATCAGCCAATTTCTTTAAAGAGGCTATGACATGGCCGTGCAACTCTTTTTACAGCGAAGCTGTTGAGGGCTAATTCCCCCAGGATTGTATCCGTGTGTAGACACAAAATACCGAAGATAAGCAATGCCGGGCCGATCCGCGGCGGAAGTGAAGCAGGCGTTAAGCACTCCCCATACGTCGTCCGATCCCGAAGATAGTGCAATGTCGGGCCGACCCGCGGCGAAGGTGAAGCATGCGTTAAGCACTCCACATACGTGGTCCGATCCCGAAGATAGTGCAATGCCGGGCCGACCCGCGGCGAAGGTGAAGCATGCGTTAAGCACACCACATACGTGGTCCGATCTCGAAGATAGTGCAATGCCGGGGCCGACCCGCGGTGAAGGTGAAGCAGGCGTTAAGCACTTCCCATACGTGGGCCGATCCTGAAGATAATGCAATGCCAGGCCGACCCGCGGCGAAGGTGAAGCAGGCGTTAAGCACTTCCCATACGTGGGCCGATCCTGAAGATAGTGCAATGCCAGGCCGACCCGCGGTGAAGGTGAAGCAGGCGTTAAGCACTTCCCATACGTGGGCCGATCCTGAAGATAGTGCAATGCCAGGCCGACCCGCGGCGAAGGTGAAGCAGGCGTTAAGCACTCCACATACGTGGTCCGATCTCGAAGATAGTGCAGTGCCGGCCGACCCGCGGTGAAGGTGAAGCAGGCGTTAAGCACTCCCCATACGTGGTCCGATCTCGAAGATAGTGCAATACCGGGCCGACCGGCGCCGGAGGTGAAGCAGGCATTAAACACTTACCATACGTGGGCCGATCCCGAAGTTAGTGCAATGCCGAGCTGATCGCGGCGGAGGTGAAGCAGGCGTTAAGCACTTACCATACGTGGGCCGATCCCGAAGATGGTGCAATACCAGGCCGACCTGTGGCGGAGATGCAGTTCGCCTTAAAGGGCCCACATACAGAACTTCGCTGGACATCCTTCTTCACAGAGAGCAAGGGCACTTCCCAGAGTGGAAGGGCACTGAGTATTTTATTGACATGATATTATTACGATATTATCGGTAGATACCCGAGAGACGAGCCGCCGCGAGAACGACGACGAAGTGGGTCCGTGCCCTTGGCGCGAGAAAATGTCGGCCTGGCGCTCTGGCTCCAGTCCAGTGTAAATAGCTTGTAAATAGCCTCTTCCGTCTGTATCTTTCTACACGTAACATTCTGGTGGAGGTGAGCGATCCCCGTCCTCGCCACGGAACTCCGGAGTGGTCGGTACATCGAGCTTGTCACCTTGCCTCCCGGTGACGAGACCACCTCTGCAACGGCTTCGGCTTGTCCGACTGCTCCCGTCGTCACGGTTGCCCAACAACGCGACCCTGGTGTGTTCTCTGGCCTGGAGGGACAGGACGTTGACGAATGGATCAAGCTATATGAACATGCCAGCGCTAATAACAGGTGGGACCCAACGATCATGCTCGCCAATGTCATCTTTTATCTCGGCGGCACCCCACGCGTGTGGCACCAGACGCATGACGACGAGATAACCAGTTGGAACAATTTCAAAGAAAAGCTCAGGGAACTGTTCGGCGACCCCATTGGCCGCAAGGTTGCCGCGAGAAAGGCTCTTGCGTCTCGTGTTCAGACATCTACAGAGCCGTACGTTTCATACATCCTCGACGTCTTGGCTCTATGCCGAAAAGCTGACGACGCTATGTCTGAAGCTGATAAAGTGTCGCATGTTCTAAAAGGCATCGCCGACGACGCTTTCAATTTGCTTGTTTTCGGCAACGTCTCGACAACCAACGCCATCATTAAAGAATGCCGTCGCCTTGAACAGGCTAAGAGCCGTCGTATCACACACCACATCACGCGGCTACCCAACACTGCTGCTACGTGAACATGTGAGGGTCGACCACATCAGGCTACCACCTGTGAGGACGTCACCCGTATTGTTCGCCGCGAGCTCGAGGCCGCCTGTCCGCCAGCTTTCGCCGCGACGCCTCCCGATCCGCCAGCAACCGCGATTGCGATGATTCAGGCCGTAGTCATACAGGAATTTGAGAACATGGGTCTGAACTCCGTGTGTACAACGCCTCAACCCAACGTTCCCCAGTTTTCTAACGGCCCTCATCGTCCCCGACAGTCCTTTTCTGCCATATCTCGCCGCAACCCGTCCGAATGGCGTACCCCTTATGACAGGCCGATCTGCTTCCACTGCTGTCGCATTGGCCACGCCGCTCGTCACTGCCGCAACCGATGGCCACCACCTCCTCGGACATACGACGCCACTTATTCCCGCACTTTTGGACCTTCTGTTCCCTATGCCACCCGCCATGAACCCACTGTTGCTGATGCCCCTGCTCCGAACCTTCGCTACAGCCGCTCGCCTTCACCTCGACGCCGTCAGTCTCGTTTGCCCCAACCACGTCGCTTCTCTTCGCCGCCTATCGCCTCCCGCACCCAGCCGGAAAACTAGACACTGCAGCTTCTGGAGGTGAAGCTGCGTTGTCGACCCTGCCCTCAAATCCTCTGCTCACGTTACCAACGAACCAAAACCTTGACGTTGACGTTGACGGCTATTCTGTCACTGCACTCATCGATGCAGGCACACATCTTTCTATTATGAGTGCTGCCTTGCGACGACGACTCAAAAAGCTCCTCACCCCAGCGTCGGCACGCGTCGTCCGCGTTGCGGATGGCGGTACTGTGCCTATTATCGGCATGTGTACGGCACGAGTCAGCATTGCCGGCCGCCACACCCCTGTCCTCTTCACAGTGATTGCTCATTGCCCCCACGATCTAATTCTCGGCCTCGACTTTCTCTCCGCGCATTCTGCCCTTATTGACTGCTCTGCCAGTACCCTTCGCCTTGAGTTGCCGATTCTCGCAGAACCTTCTGACGCACCCCACTGCCGCCTACGCCCCACCAGCTTTATTCGCCTGCCGCCAAAATCAATAGCCTATATTGAACTCTTGTCTTCCCCACCAGTCCCTGATGGCGAGTACCTCGTCACTCCTCTGCCCGACATCCCACTACAGTATGGCGTTACCATGCCTCACAGTATACTTACTATTACTGCGAACCGCACTCGCATACCTATCTTTAACTTTGGATTGGCAAAGTAAATTCTACCGCAAGGTATTTGCCTTGCCAACGTTGATTGTCTCGGCGACCATCACGTGGCAGCGTTATCAACCGATGCTTCTTGCGAGCTTAGCAGGCCCATCGTGCCAGCCTCGGCCGCCGATCCGAAGGTACAGAAAATGGTTGCAACGGACCTGTCTTCTGCGCAGGCTGAAGACGTTTACCAAGTATTATCGTCCTACAGAGATATTTTCGACTTCGACGATCGCCCTTTAGGCCAGACGCTCGCGGTCAAGCATCGGATTCTTACTGGCGATGCTACTCCTATTCACCGACGACCGTATCGAGTTTCTGCGTCGGAACGCCGAGTAATTCAAAGCGAAGTCAATAAAATGCTAGACAAAAACATCATTGAGCCTTCTTCGAGTCCCTGGGCGTCACCTGTAGTGTTGGTTAAGAAGGATGGCACGTGGCGCTTCTGTGTAGACTACCGCCATCTGAACAACATTACTAAGAAGGACGTCTACCCGCTCCCACGTATAGACGGCGCCCTTGACTGCCTCCACGGTTCCAGCTATTTCTCTTCTATCGATCTTCGTTCTGGATACTGGCAGATTGCTGTTGACGATATGGGCAGAGAAAAAACCGCGTTCATCACACCTGATGGCCTATACCAATTTTAAAAAATGCCGTTTGGATTATGCAACGCCCCTGCCACCTTAGCGCGTATGATGGACTCCTTGCCCCGTGGTTTCAGATGGTCCACATGTCTCTGCTACCTCGACGACGTCATCGTCTTCTCGCCCACGTTCGACACTCACCTTGAGCGTCTAACAGCTATACTTGATGTATTTCGAGAGGCGAAGCTGCAACTTAACTCGTCGAAATGTCGTTTCGGCCACCGCCAAATTACTGTTCTGGGCCACCTCGTTGATGCTTCCGGAGTACAGCCTGATCCTGACAAAACTCGCGCTGTCCGAGACTTTCCGGTTCCGAAGACAGCCGCAGACGTTCGAAGTTTTGTCGGGCTATGCTCGTACTTTCGTCGTTTTGTTCAAGATTTTGCGGCAATTGCTAGACCCCTCACTAATCTTTTGAAGAAAGGCGTACAATTCTCGTGGGGTACTGCAGAAGCCGCCGCCTTCTCTCGTCTCGTCACTCTTCTCTCCTCACCACCCATTCTCGCCCACTTCGACCCTGATGCCCCTACAGAATTGCGTACAGATGCGAGCGGTCATGGCGTAGGTGCCGTCTTAGCCCAGCGTCAGCGTGGCCAGGATCGCGTTATTGCTAATGCAAGCCGCCTCCTCACACCATCGGAGCGCAACTATTCCTTTACGGAACGAGAATGCCTTGCTGTAGTCTGGGCGGTTGCGAAGTTCCGTCCTTACCTCTACGGTCGCCCTTTTTCCGTAGTCACTGACCATCATGCTCTCTGCTGGCTCTCATCCCTAAAAGATCCTACAGGCCGGCTTGGTCGATGGGCTTTGACACTACAAGAATTTTCGTATTCTGTGGTCTACAAGTCTGGCCGCCTGCACCAAGACGCTGACGGCATGTCGCGTTACCCTGTTGACGACCCTGACTCCTCCAATATTACCAGTGCTGCTTGTGTATTCTCTGTGTCGCAGCTGCTTCATTTCTCCGACGAGCAACGTCGTGACGCCAACATCAGAGGACTCACCGACCGTTTTGAACACTCTCCGGCCGACGCCACTCTACGCCTCTTCGTCCTCCGTGACGGTACTCTGTACCGTCGTAACCTTCATCCGGACGGCTCTGAGTTCCTACTTGTTGTACCTAAACACCTCCGCTCTACCGTTCTAGAAGAGCTCAACGACGCACCAACGGCAGGACACCTCGGCGTATCTCGAACCTATGACCGTGTACGTCGCCGTTTTTTCTGGCTGGGCCTTGCCCGTTCCGTGCGACGTTACGTCGCCGCTTGTGAACTTTGCCAACGACGCAAGAAGCCTTCCCAGCCCCCCGCTGGTTACCTGCAGCCGCTAGACATCCCTGCCGAGCCCTTCCATCGTGTTGGCTTAGACCTTCTCGGCCCATTTCCGCAATCTACATCAGGAAACAAGTGGGTTGCAGTCATGGCTGACTACGCGACCCGCTACGCCGTAACCCGCGCTCTTCCGACCAGTTGCGCAACTGACGTTGCGGACTTCCTTCTACATGATATCATTTTGTTGCATGGTGCTCCGCGTCAATTGCTAACAGACCGTGGCCGTACGTTTTTGGCGAAAGTCATTGACGACATCATGCGGGCCTGCTCCATTCAGCATAAATTTACTACCTCCTACCACCCTCAAACGCACGGCCTCACTGAGCGTTTGAACCGCACCCTTACAGACATGCTATCCAAATACGTTTCAGACGACCACCGTGACTGGGACCTGGCTCTACCCTACATTACCTTTGCATACAACTCGTCCCGTCTCGAAACTGCCGGCTTTTCCCCGTTTTACCTCTTGTATGGCCGCGAACCGACGCTACTACTAGACACCGTGCTTCCGTCCACCACAGCTTCAACTAGCGCTTATGCCCGTGATGCAATCGCCCGTGCTCACCATGCTCGTCAACTTGCGCGCGTTCGTCTACAAGTCTCTCAAGACAAACAGAAGCGATGCTACGACCTCCGTCACCGTGATGTCCATTTTGCGCCCGGCACCATCGTGTTGCTTTGGTCACCATCGCGTAAAGTTGGCCTTTGTGAGAAACTGCTTTCCTGTTATACCGGCCCATATCGCGTGCTCCGCCAAGTGACCGATGTCACCTATGAAATTGTTCTAGCCATGCCCACTACGTCCTCCGGTGTGACAACCAGTGACATTGTCCACGTCACCCGACTCAAGCCCTACAACTCTCCACGTGCCTTGGATATTTAAAAGCACCGTGACGGCGCTTTTGCCGCCGGGGGGTAGTATTACGATATTATCGGTAGATACCCGAGAGACGAGCCGCCGCGAGAACGACGACGAAGTGGGTCTGTGCCCTTGGCGCGAGAAAATGTCGGCCTGGCGCTCTGGCTCCAGTCCAGTGTAAATAGCTTGTAAATAGCCTCTTCCGTCTGTATCTTTCTACACGTAACATTCGTACACGTAACACGTAACGTACGTGTACACGTAACACGTATAATAGGAGAGCTTGGCACCTTTAGGAGGCACCGGCTTCTGAGCAAAGCAAAATATTGCTTCACAATTTATAACGAAATGCAGCACCAAAGAATCACAAAAACAGTAAATCAGCAATATCAAAAGAAAGAGATTGCAAAGAGAGGAAAGGCAGGGGGGCCAACCAGACGGGCGCCCTGTTTGCTACCCTACACTGGGAGTAAGAGAAAGGGGGAATAGAAAGAGGAAAACAGGAAGGAAGTGATCACTGTGTGTGCAGCAAAGCGCCGTGGCACCAAAGTCATGTCCCATAGCTGGTGATGTGCGATGAAGACATCTGGAACGACCAAATGGCCAATGTTCGTTGCGCCAATGGGAGGCAGCGTGTGAGCCACGAGGATTACTCGACACTTGCAAGCACTAGAATAAGAGAGTCCAGCACTTGCACTGCACTTCGCGCTGACGGAGTATGCAGCTCGCTTAAGAGTATACGAAGGGTATATATGTGGGACCGAATCATCACAATCACTTGCCGATCCTCAGGCAACTTATCGGGAGTCGGCGCTGTGGACTGTACCCACGTGCGCTGTATCCTTTGATGTGACTGTGGCTCTGGCGGTGGCATTAGCAGTGGTATTGGTTGAGGCTCCGGCTGTGCCTTCAACTGTGGCTTCAACTATGGCTTCGGCTGTGGCCCCGGCTGTGGCTTCGGCTGTGACTTAAGCTGTGGCGGTGGCTGTAGCTATGGCAGCGTGGGCCAAGCTCCAGGATCGTTCTCCTGCACGACCTTATTGTCAGGGTTAGGCTCGACTCCACCAGACCAAAGGGGCAGAGGAGGTGGTGTTGTCAGATGTGGCGTGCTCGCCACAGAGACACCTACATTTTTTGAAGTCCGCCAGCGTCGGGAGCATCGCTTTCTAACGGCCGCAACTGCAGCTTCCCAACGGGACGAACGGTCTCTCGCCATCTGCTTCAAGACCGCCCTTTCCTTCTTAAATTTGGGGCTTCCTTAGAAGTAGCATCAGGAGACCCAATGCCATTGGGGCATTTGAGAACTGTGGCTAAACAGGAGTCTGCAGCGTGAGGCTTTGAGCAACGCGAGCAAGCTCTCGTGTTCTCGCACACAGCACTCACGGGTCCAAGCCTCATGTAATTTTGGCATCGGAGTGGCCTTTCGATAAATTGTCGCACGGGGCGTCTAACGTGGCCCATTTTGACGTGTGAGGGAAGAGATTCATCCTTGAAAATTACCTTCACGTAGCGGAATGTGCAGAGTCGAGACACGTGAGGTATGGCGAAGCCATCAACGGCTGTCTTCGCTAGATTGGCAAGTCAGCGCTGCAGATGGAGACTTCCACGTGGTAGATAACACCAGTAGTGGTGTCACTGTCCAGAAGAATACGCGAGCCAACCTTCATGCCGACAAGTTCCGTAAGTTTGCTCAAAGTTCTCAGAGCAGTCTCATGTACAACGTCAATAGCCAAGACAAAATTTTATTGCAATATCAATTAGAAGCGAACTTTTACAAGTTGATACAGCCTATACAAGTGCTATCCTTACTTCGTATAGCTGTCTGCTAATTTGCTATCGCAATCGATGCTTTGTCTTTCTCGCGAAACTGCGACTTTTTTTCGTGCATTGAATCTGACATCCATGACTTGATTTGACGTCACTGCTTCAAGAAGCACCGAGGCAGACGGTCCGTTGAGTCGCTTCAGGTTGTCGGTAGCGAGTTTTAGTACAAATAGAATCGTACTGACTGCAGTATTCCGAGTTGGTCCTACAGTCGACGTGCTTGAAGACAAGTAGGTCCTGGTGCTTCTTCGTTTCGCCTTGAGGCTCCTCACAAGCTGAAAGTCGTCATCGGAGAAGCCCTCACAGCTGAGTGAGTAGACACTGGTATCGTCACGGTCGGTGTCGCTCTGGAAGCCGGTCCGCTTCCTAGAGGCAATCACCGCTGAAGTCACCATCCCCAGCAAAAGCGCGGTGCCACAAGCCATGGCGGCTCCCCCGAGATATACACAGAAATCAGGCGAAAACAGCTGAGCTGGAGAAATAGCGCCCTGGTTCGCAGACACTTCGTCTTGAAGAATCCAGCAATATCAAAAAGTTATGTACATGAGTCCAGTGACTCACAGAAGGTGAATATGTATGCACTTGCCCTTATAAACCGATATGCTTCGCATTGTTTGAGAACACAAATAATTTCAGATTCCCAGATGAAGCTCAGTTGCCCACCCTTCTACCCTATCCTTATATAACATACTTTACTCTTACATAACATACTACATAGCCTTTTGCCAAATTTACAAGTACACACTTACTTCAGGCACGTATCTTTGAATGGACACTAAAACTTAATACACATTCAAGAAACTGATGTTTTCTAAGAAAAGTTGTCAAGAGAGAAGCGATTTCCTCTGAAGCACCGCTTATGGCCAAGGGCTAAATACTTTGTTAAGGTGAACGGTCGTGGATCTGAAAGGATTAGATCTGCCCTTAAATTTTGTCTTGCATTGATCATGCTTTGGGCACTCGAGGAAGAGGTGGTGCACATCTTTGTCCTGGCGGCCCCACGAACACTGCGGACTAGGGGCACGTTTAATCCCGCACAAGAAGTGCCGCGTAGACGCCGTACCAAGTCGCAGGCGGTGTAGTAATGTCTCAAATTTTCGGTGATCTCTCAGCTTTGACGGAATTGAGAGTTTTATACATGGGTCTATCAAAAATAACTCGAAACCTTTAGACTGTTGATCAAACCAGGTATTTTTATTGAGACGACTGGACAACTGCCTCAGGAGCAAGCGGACTTCGCTACGTGAAAGAGGAAGGCTTAATGTTTCTTCGTTATTGTGTGCCCGATTCACAGCTGCATCCGCTGAAATGTTTCCAGGAATATTTCAGTCACTTGGTATCCACTGAAACGCTATAACTAGATGCTTACCGCATCCTTTTGTGAGCTCTTTCAGCGTTGCGTACAATAATTATGTACTATGTACATATTACTAATATACATAGTAATAATAATATTAATATGTACTTGAGAATCACAAAAAATTGCAATTTTTTCCGCATTATCTGCTATACTACGAAGCGCAACGCTGTTACTATAGCAAAAATCTGAGTGACGGTGCAAGATGATGTCACTCGGGATGACAGAAATATTTGCTGTAAGGCGCAATGCCGTATGACGAATGCTGATGAAGATGAATTATTAAGGCATGATTCGTCTGTATACAGGTGGATATACTGAGGATATAAGGTGTAAATCGGGTATAGTGCCAGTTGTTGTGCGGCTATCATGAACATGTCTCTCGTACCTATTATTCCCTCAACCGATAGTTCGATTTTGTGCGCTGTCAGCATCCAAATAGGACAAGTAATAGCTAGTGCTGTGCGAATATTCGACCCTTTCGAATAACGAATCGAATACCGTTTTATTCGATTCGGTCTTCGAATCGAATAGTCACTATTCGCAAATACGAATATTTTTCGAATACTTTTCGAATATTTCAAAACCTCAACTGCGCCAACTTAAACATAATATTGGAACAAAAGTACCGTAACTTTTGACGCCGGCGGGAGTAGTATAGGCAAAAACGTGAGAAACTATGCAGTCGGGCCGGCTACGTCGCTTAGCTTCACACATATTCAGCAGCAGTGGCGCCGTGTCGGTCATCGACTGGCTCCTAAAAAATCCGTCTTCCTTTTCGCAGGAATCGACGCGTATCAACAAACTCGGAGCTATCATCCATCGATGCGACCACCAGTGGGGCCCACGTCGGATAACAAGCCTGACGTGATCCTGAAGAAGATATAAAAGAAGACGCTGTGTGGCCTCACACGCACATGTTCAGCAGAAGTGGCGCCATGTGGTTCATTGACTGGGCTCCTTTTTCCAGGTTGGTGCTTACGTATATATGACATTTAACGCACGTCAATTGAGTACAAGGTTTGCCACTGCTGCTGAATAACTAACATGGCGGACACTTGCATTTCTTGTCATGAATCTGTGGGGGACACGGCATATTTGTCGTGTTCAGAGTGCAAATACAGGCATCATGTCAGTGCATGTTCTACAGCTACAGAAGCAGCATGTAAAAAATCTGCAGCAGCGAAGAACTTGTGGAACTGTGCAACTGGTAAAACGTCAAAACCTCGATGCAGTCAGAACACCGAACTGGAAAATCTGGAACACAGAATAAACCTTACAAAAGAAATAGATGAAATTCAGAGAAAACGGTCGTTACTATACTTACAATGAAATCCCAAGTAGATGCTCTGGAAGGCGTTGCTGCCACAGTGTGTGGGATTGAAAGGTCACTACAGGAAATGGCAAGCAAGTACGATGAAGCGCTTGCCGAAACGAAGCGAGTGCTCATAGAGCGCTCATATGAGCTGTTTAAGAAAGTGCATGGAAAAACTCGAAGCGCAGACAAATGAAAAAGATGTAGAAATGCTTAAGCAAAAAGTTCATAACCTTGATCAATATAGCAGACATCTTAATCTAGAAATCAATGGACTTGCCGAACAAACTAATGAGAAAGTGATAGAAAAGCTTAATCTTTTGCTTGATGACCTTGAGCTTGCAAGACTATCTCAAAAAAATATCGAAGCCGTCCACCGGCTGCGCCCTAGAGCAGGAACAGAGGGGACCGATAAGCCATCGCCTATCCGATAGTGCGCATTTCGGCCCGCTGTACTCGTGACGCTTGGCTTGCAAAAAGAAGTGAACTAAGAAGAAAGCAATCAATGGTTTTCATCAACGAAAATTTGACTGCTCAGAACAAACGCTTCTTGTGGCAGATGAAAACAAAAGCAAGAGAAACGGAATACCAGTTCGCCTGGGTCAAGGATGGTAAATTCTTTGTTCGGCGCAGTCAACATGACAGAGTACTGAGTATTAAGGCAACCAGTCACCTCGAACAAATAAGA
This sequence comes from Dermacentor andersoni, assembly GCF_023375885.2. Classification (NCBI taxonomy): domain Eukaryota; kingdom Metazoa; phylum Arthropoda; class Arachnida; order Ixodida; family Ixodidae; genus Dermacentor; species Dermacentor andersoni. Next base: position 152,508,677 of record NC_092814.1, read on the forward strand.
CAGCACCAGGAATTTCACCAATTTTCTTGTACCTTATAAACATATGGCTACACACGATAAAACATGTAGTTACCATGATGCTGCTTCATTTGGTTGCCTTAAGGCCTTACGTGGCACCAAACAATTTTCTTTGCTTCACCTTGACGCGCGAAGTTTAAGAAACAACCATGATTCTGTTAACCTTTTTTTAGACACCTTAGGTCATCAATTGGACATTTGAACGTTCACTGAGACCTGATTTTCCAATAACTACTCTGTCATAAACATTTCAGGGTACAACTGCATTTCATTGTCGCGAACTAACAAAAAAGGAGGTGGCATTGCTATATATATCAAAAGCAGCTACAATTATGAAGTGATTTCAGAATACTCATTCATAGATGCTCACTACGAATGTGTTCTTATGGAGTGCCTCAACTCGTTGTTGGTAGTTCTTTATGGAGCACCAAATGGTGCTATACCCCAATTTATCGAATTTGTGGAGCGTGCTTTAGATTACTGTTTATGCGTTGGACTACCTACCATACTTAGTGTGGATTTGAATGTTAACTTGCTCTCGATTGAATAATCTGTTCAAAAGCTACTTGATGTTCTTGTTTCTTTTGGCTGTCGAAGTATTACTGACATACCAACATGGGTGAGAAGTATGTCCGAAACATTACTAAAAAAACACCGTGGAAAAACCATATATTTTACAAACCATGAAATTGATCAAACTGATGCCGGAGAGCTAATATGAGACGTAAGTGATCACATGCCGTTCTTTCTCTTTTTTAACCCCTACATGACCGAACGCAACCAACGTACAGAACACGCGCCTATTCTGCTTAGAAGGATATCTGCCGAAAATATTGCACGAAACTTGTATTACGAGAATAGGTTTACTAGTGAAGGGCAGCGGATTGGGCGAGTTGGTGTTGCATGGTAACTATAAAATTCAAACAGCGCTAAACTCCTCCTCATTCTGGTCCTGTCGTTTAGCGCTGTTTGAATTTTAAGGTTTACTAGTGTTTCTAACGATTTTAGGAAAGTATGGAATTGTGTAAATTAACTACCGAACAAGAACGAGGGAGAGCCAATATCAGAAATCTTAATTGAGGGCGTACCATACTCAGGCAGTTCCCTGGGAAACCACTTCAATGAATATTTCCTTAAGGCAGGAAAGGTTTGCACCTTTTTGCCGTCCCATAGCATTAGCTGTGCATCGTACATTAATAGTTTAGGCTGATCATCAATTTTTATGTCGCCTACTACAAGAGAAGAGATACATGGCCTGATAAAAAAAATTAAATATGCTAGTGCTTGCGGTATATATGAAATTAGGGCCGCGCCTCTTAAAGCAGTTGTCCATGCTATCTGTTTACCTCTGTCACATATATGCAATCTTATTTTAAGCTCTGGAACTTTCCCTAACCAACTTAAGATCGCGAGGATAGCAGTCATTTTCAACGGAGGAGATAAAAACAATCTTGGTAATTACAGGCCAGTCTCTCCTTTACCTATATTTTCTAAGATTATAGAAGAAACAAGAAGGTTATAGAAACAAGAAGATTATAGAAGCAAAAGTAAATTATGGTAAAAAATCAATACGGCTTTCAAAGAAAAAAATCCACAGAAATTGCTTCACTCGACATTAAAGATAATATAATTGACAAAGTAGAAAATAAGTTACTGAAGGGTTGTTTCTTCACTTTAGGAAAGTCTTCGATTCTGTCAAACGTGACATTCTACTGCTCAAGCTATCCAGATACGCTGTTAGAGGGATGCCTTTAGATATCGTGAAAAGTTACTTAGATAACCGTTTACAATACACTAACATTGCCAGTGCGAAATCTGACTTCAGTGATATTACATGCGGAGTGCCGCAAGAGTCAATTTGGCCCTAACGTGCCCCTAACATCTGACATTGTTTTGTACGCACACGACATCAATGCGTTTTTTCTCTGGGCCAGATATTGACGTCCTTAAGTCGCACGCCATTCTGTCGTTAGAAAATCTATCTAAGCTAAGGCTATCTAGGCTAACGGCAAATCGGTAAAATGTAAACACTCAAAAAACAAAGTATATTGTATTTAGACCTCGTAATAAGACACATATGAGCGAAAAGATTATTAGCTTTCAGAGACAGCATATTGATCGCGTTGCGTCAAACAAATTCCTCGATGTATTCTTTCACGAAAATTTAAACTGGTGTGTTCACCTCAACTACTTACGTAAAAATATCTCCCGAGTAGTTGGTATACTCTTCACGTTACGTCACTTATTACCAGTAGGGCTAAAAAGACAAATTTACTACACAATACATTCGCACCTTCACTACTGCCTTCTTATATAGAGGACAACGACAAAGACTAACTAACCTCAGCAATTTACGATTTGGGAAGTTTACCGCAAGCAAAACACGAGACTTGAAGAAAGGGACAACACGAAGTGGTACTGATAACTGATGGTTTAATGAAACGAATGCCAGGCTTATATCGATCTGACGCACGTGTGCAGCCAAAAAGCAACGTAAGAAACGATAAAAGCACTGAGCGACCTTAAACAGCGATGTGATAAAAATACTAAGATAAACACTGACAGACTGAGGCACCGAACACGTGTGTACCATGTGGAAAGAAACAAAAGTTCTTTCTGAGAAACCGCAAATGGAGGCCGAGCTAATGCAATCACCATCCTTAAAGCGTCGCATGGCCACTGCCTCTACAATCTTTCTTTCCAGCTGGCCACTTTTTCTGCCGATAATCTAAGTCTTTGAAAATAAAGGGGACAGTTCAAGCAACTACGACAATAAATAACCAAGTTCGACCCTCCAGCAGCCCACAGGGAACATCCATGCTCACGCAAGCAAATCTTAATACACCTAGCGGGTTGTCCAATGCAGTATCTGCCGCACTTTAATGGAAACTTATATATGACAAGCGTCGTGCAAGGTACATGCGAATTCTATGCTTGATTTCACAGGAGGCCGAGCCTGTGGTTCCTTTTTCCACCATGCTGCACAACTTCGAAAATTTAAGAGGTGCTGAAAGGACAACATCAACCCCACATTTACCAGAAATCTTTTTAAGAATATCGGAAGCCTTACGTATGTAGGGAAGTACCGTAAAATTCTTCCTGCTAGCCTGTTCATTAGAAATTGATGGTTGTTTTCAAAACTTCCCAAAATCATGAATCATCAACTGGCTTACACCCACAACCTGCTATGTTACAGCTATTTACAAAAGGATACAAAGTTGGGCGAGTTGGTAAGGTAACATGATCTTGCATTATAGCGCGAAGTAACACGGACATTGACTAGAAGCAGACGGGACGAGCGGTAACTCTCAACTAAATTTTTATTGAAACAAACAACACATATATAGGTGATTGCAAATACCGCAGCATAAGAACATGAAAAGGCCTAAAGACATCAGTCAAACATATCAAGAGGTAGGGAAGCAAAAAAAAAGAAAACAAAAGACACTGCTTCAGATTAACACACGTGCTGTGAAGATACTGAAATTTGCATTCTAACAGAGACAAAGATGCGTGGCTAACGCAAGTCTCTCCTAACCTTTTGATGTGGAATGCCTCGATTATTTCCCTGTGGTTTGGCATTTGTGTCCTGAAAGAATTTTTGTGTCTTAAAACAAAGGTTTACAACCGCAATTGAAACAATGTGACGCTAGATTTGAAGCATTAGGGTTGTTCATTGAATGTTTGAGTTCTTTTAGTCTAATATTAATGCACCTGCCGCTCTGCCCGATCTAACTTTTCCCGCACTTGAGTGGAATCTGATAAACTATACCAGTGTTACAACGCACAAAAGGGGATACATGTCTAACGCCGAAATCATCTTTTTTTTTTCGCTCTGATCAAGTTTCCTGTTTATCATAGCTGTTTATCATACGAACTGAAGATAGCCCAATATGCATTATGCAATTTCTTCTGAATGTCTTATCAGGAAGGGGTCTTCAAGACGAACTGAAGACAGCACATTATGCGTTATGCATTTTGCATAATGTGCTATCTTCACTTCGTCCTAAAGACCCCTTCCTGATAAGACATTCAGAAGGAATTGTAGCCTTCCTAACCGAAAATAACCCAGGTTAATGCTCGGCGATCGGTGTTGAGGTGAAAGATCTTTTTTTATTCGCTTCCGCAAACGGAACTAATGTGTAGTGTTAAAGAAGCAGTGACGCTCTACAATGATCAGTTCCGGTTTACTCAGGACTGTGGGATGCCTGTGGAATCTTTTTTAGAACTTTTGTTGTTTTAACTAGAGAATACCTTTGTAAAATGTGGTAGTTCTATGTATGTACAAAAATTGGGAGTTTGCATTGGTTCAAAAATTGGGTCAGTTTTCAGTGATATTTATCTAAGTCGCGCCATAGAAAGCTACAAAACAATCTTAAGGAATTGGCTGTGCATGCCTTTAGATATGTAGATGATTACCTGGTGTTTTGTTCTCGCGATAACTACACCAAGAAAGCGATGGATATTTTAAATGTTTTTAGGGAATGTGGTGGGGGTCTAGGTTTCACGCTTGAGCTTATCCAGAACAACAAATTACAGTTTTTAGATCTGTGCTTAATGTTCCAGGAGGAGCACGTCTGTTGGCACTATTCGCCTAGGGCAAAGAAACCACTGCTTACATTTTTCTCTTGCCATTCCAAACTTGTTAAACAGGGGATAGCTTACTCAGCTCTTAGGTCTGCCATTACTAAGTCATGCCCACGCAATATGCAACAAAGTTTTTCTCAACAGATACATAGGCTCGAGAAGGCTAGTTATCCTGTGCATTTATTATCACTAACCTGCGAAAACCCTTTAAAATTGGTAATAAGCCGCGCTAAGAAACAAGAAAAGCAGAAAAACGAAAAGAGGTTCGCTGTGGTGCCCTATGTACACAGGTTATCCCATGGTTTACGAAACGTGGCCAATAGATATGATGTCAATACAGTGGCAAAAAAAGAAAAGATGATTGCGGCGTTAGACCTGTGTCCCCTTTTGTGCCTTGTACCACTGGTATAGTTTATCAGATTCCACTCAAGTGCGGGAAAACTTACATTGGACAGAGCGGTAGGTGCATTAATATTAGACTAAAAGAACACAAACATTCACTGAACAACCCTAGTGCTTCACATCTAGCGCCACGTTGTTTCAATAGCGGTTGTAAACCTTTGTTTAAAGACACAAATGCCAAACCACACACGAAATAATCGAGGCATTCCACATCAAAAGATTAGGAGAGACTTGCGTTAGCCACGCATCTTTGTCTCTGTTAGAATGCTAATTTCAGTGTCATCCCAGCACATATGTTAATCTGAAGTAGTGTCTTTTTGTTGTTTTCTTTTTTTTTGCTTCCCTACCTCTTGATATGTTTGACTGATGTCTTTCGACCTTATCATGTTCATATGCTGCGGTATTTGCATTCACCTATATACATGTTGTTTGTTTCAATGAAAATTTAGTTGAGAGTTACCGCTCCTCCTGTCTGCTTCTAGTCTGTGTCCGTCTCACTTCGCGCTGCAACCCAAGATCATGTGACCTGTAGATCATCAGCCAGCGTGGTTTCAACAGTTGCCGAAGCCGTCGAAGTCGATGTGTTGCGAGGTAACTTAGCACGGAGTTGAGCCCTCGGTAGCTCAGGCCATTCTTCAGGACGGGTGAGCCTGAACAAGAAAGATACACTTCGTACTAACTACGACGCAACAAATTAACGTACCAAATGCCTGACTTCCTTAACGAACACCCCACCGCAATGACATTAATAGAAGAAAACTCTTCTATTGATATCGTTAAAAAGAAGATACCTGCCTACCTTTTAGAAATCCAAAGTTATCTTTACACCACTTTCAATTCCTTCTTTTATCTTACATAAGTTGCATATGCTATACTTAATTTTTTTTTCTTTCTTAGCTATAGCTGTGTATAATGTTTTTTGTTGTTGTTTTCGTGTGCAAATCATCTCAATATACATGTTTTGTGTCTAATGGCATGACTTCTTTAAAAATCACGATGTGTTTTCTTTTCCAACCTATGTTCATATTTATGTATGACTGGTTATTGATATGTGTGTAAACGGGTGATCGGCGGGCTGTCAGGCTTTCAGTGCCTTTACGCCAATCCCCTAGGCAACTATGTATACTGGTTGTATGAAATAAATAAGTTTCAGCTTTTAAAAAAAAGGAAGTAGCCATATTTTGAAGTCTTTACACCGATCGTTCGTACTCTCTGAATAGTCATGTGCATGCTATTGAAGTACTTGTTTGCTCCTAATTCTCCATTTGTGTTTTAATGCGCAAGCATTATTTGGCGAGTACGCCAACAATATCTATGTCACACGAATAGTGTAATGTCTTGTATCTGCCCAAAAATACATAATTTGCGAATTTAAGGCATTTAATCGTTATTATAGGGTAAATGTAGATTATTCGCATCTTTATAAGCGATAGGAAGCAATTGAAAGAAAAATTGAACAGAGAGAATTTTGTTAGCAAAATTGTGTCCGTACCGCGAAAAGCGTGACGCCTTACCTAACTAAAGGGATACACAGGGCTCCACAAACAGTGCACAGGAAAGCCTATAGAAGGGGTGGGCTAATTGAAATGTAGGAGTTGGCCAACTAAAATTTGGGGGTGTCCCATCTTAAAATTAGGGGATGAGCCAACTGAAATTTGTGGATTGGTCGACTGAAATTTGTGGGTGAGCAGACTGAAATTTGAGGGTTGGCCAACATGAAATTTTGGGGATCGACCCACTTAAATTTGGGGGTGCGCCAACCTAACTTTAGGCGTGGGCCAACTTTAAATTTGTGGGTGGGTCAACTTGAAATTTGTAGGTGGGTCAACTTAAATCTGTGGGTGGGCCAACTTAAGATTGTGGGTGGGCCAACTGAAATTTGGGAAACAAAATAAAAAGGATCCGCCAAGCCAAAGAATGCTTATGCATTTGTAGATAATTCTCAGAATTTATCCATAATTTCGTGAATACTAGGTTATCAACAACCTATTATAATTAATCCTAACGGCTGTTCATTATTCGAAAACTATTCGATTCGATTCGTTTCTGGCACTGTTCGATTCATATTCGATTCGGTCTCAAAAATCACTATTCGCATACCCCTAAAGATAAAAACTTAGTATAATTCTAGGCTAGGTAATAATATTTTATGTTCCTGAACAACCTTGTGGATTTTACTTTGGTCCCATTCTCTGAGGGGCTGGTTTAGTGGGTGCTTGTCATGCTGCGTTAAGATGCGGTAAGGGTGTCGATAAGTTTCAACCGTACGGATAACTGGAAAGGGCGGATGACGAGTTTTAGCGATGACTAGATGACCCAAGGTTGCTTGGGGGGCGCCGAGACACACCCTAGGTCGTCTCGCCAGCAAACTATAAGCCGCTCCTCAGAAGTTGGCCAGAAGCCATGAAGAGTAGGTGCTGAATAAGCAATTAGTTTGCTTTATGAGTGCGTTATGTACATGTAATAGTGAAGTGACTGCTGCCTCCCATGTCGTGAAGGCTAGTAGGTGAAGTACTTTTATAACTGTGTTAACCTCTTTTTTTTTTACTGCATGGATGTGCGTAGCCCCTACACTTGTCAGTCGAGAATGACTCCGAAAAATTATTTTCTTTCATGGACATCAAGGTTTGCCCTTCAGTATTGAGGTGAACGTTTTTCAGCAGTCGTCTAGTGAGAGGCAATGCAACTGTCTTAGCATATGAAAGACGCAGACCCCTTTCTTTCAAGAAGTTATCTATAACATCAAAGCCATCTTGCAACTTCGTTTGAATCTGACTTATAGATGGCCCAGTGGCACAAATGTAGATGTCATCCGCGTACAGTGAAAAGTGCATTTCAGACGGTAGTTTCTGTAGTAATGCTGTCATTACACAATTAAAAAGAAACGAACTGAGGATGGCATCTCGCGGGGCACCTTGCGTGACGCTGTGGTAGTTGCTCTGTTTTTCATTTGTTTGCACAAATAATTTTCTTTCTTACAAAAATCTTGAAATCCATCACAGGGATCAGCCATCAAGGCCAAGCTCTAACATAGTAGCAAGCACATGCAGGCGAAAAACAGTGTCAAATGCTCTCTGAATGTCTAAGAAAACGGCGATTGTTATACATCCATGCATGCGTTCATGTTCGATTAATGTAACAATGTCAAACACCGCAGTCGAAACCTTGTCATATAGTCGGAAATCTCACTTGTGTGTTCACACAATCAATGCAGTAGAACGTCCACCATCTTCTACTAGTAACAAAAATAGCTAGTGAGGCTTACGGGTCGGTAGGAGGGAGAACATATGGAGGTCGCTCCAGGTTTAAGGATTATAAAACCACGATCGACTTCCCATGAATCCGGAACAGCCTCTTTTATGCAGATATCGTTGAATAACTCCAGAGGAGTAGCCCTACCTGCAGATCCGAGATTCTTTAACATCATATACGTAATGCTGTCTGGTCCTGCAGCTGTCCTTGCACGGCATAATGTAAGAGCACATTTCAGCTCGTCTAAGGTGAACTCTGTTCTTTGTTCTTGCAAACATTTGTCAAGAAGCCAGGCAGCACTTCTTGGCTTATACAACGCATCATGGCGTGACGGCTTGGTTCTTACCACGTGGAAATCCAATCGCCTTGTTCCGCTCCTCAAGCCTGGAAAATCTCCACAGGAATTGTTATCATATCGTCCAATAGCACTGGCCAGCTGCGTCGGCAAGGTAATGGAGAGAATGATACTTACACGGTTAGAATTGTACTTGGAATTTTACTACGTCTATCGAGAGGTAAGATCTGGCTTTTGATGCGGACGCTCGTCAATAGGTAGCTTTATTGACCTTGTAACATATGTACACCACCAATAATACCTGAAACGAATCATGCGCTCTTATTCCTAGCTGTTAAGGTTGCCTACGGCAACGTAGCTCACCATGTAATTCTGGACGCCTTAGAAGCTGTAGGGATTGGGGGACACATCTCTAGCTCAATACGGAGCTATTTGAATGGAAGATCTGTATTTTGTCTGAAGATGGACCAACGCCGTCTTGTTATATCAGTACTGGTGTACCGCAAGACGAAGTACTTAGCCCTACCCTGTTCAACGCCGTCTAGTTATACCAGACATGGTGTACCGCAAAGCGGAGTACTTAGCCCTACACTGTTCAGTCTGGTGCTCGTTGGTGTCACCGATTCGTTGACTCAAACAGTACAGCTCTCCGTACATACGGACGACATTTGCGTATGGGCTTCAGGAGTGAAACGTGTGCAAGTCCGCGCACGACTTCAGAAGTCTTCAGGGGCAGCGTCGACATATCTAAGACGACAAGGCCTGGAGCTTTCACCTGAGAAGTATGCGCTCGTTGTTTTTACTCGCAAAGATTAAGTGCCAAAATTTACCAAACAGACGAACGCGTCGATACTTTTGCGTCATTATTGATAGAGACTTGTCTTGGAGCCCTCACGCCACGTACATGACAAAGCGTTTGGCCGCCATTGTGGGCCTTCTCGTGTTTCCCGGCGGGAAGTCCTGGAGCATTACAGTACCATCAATGTTGCAACTATAGCAGGCACTCTTTTTGGGCTTCCTATGGTACATCTTACCTGTACTAGGAAATACTTGCACCAAAAACATTCGAAGACTTCAGAGTGTGCAAGCCGAAGCACTTATAACTTGTCTTGGTCTCTCAAAAAATACATCATCTATTGCGGCAGTGCCCGTTATCAGAGATTCTCCTGTGACAGTCTACATTGCTGCAGATGTCATGAGAGTACACATCCGATACCAGACTCGGATTCCCTCACACCATCTTGCTTGCTTGTCAGCATAGAGGCCACATTCAGCATTGACTAAAAGTATTGCAAGGCATGAGTCCTACTTGCCAGCACATTTCACGCCTGCTACACGATTGTCAGCCCCATTGGGGTGTCTGCACCGGACGCAAGTACAATTGGCAACTCCAGGTGTCAAATACGAAGCTGGAGTGCCGTTACAATCTTTGAAGCAAGCAACTTCGGAACATATCTACAACGTGCCCAGATTTCGGTAACGTTCCGGCATGCTGGCGCTTCGACCATGGTCACGAATACGCCCTTTATAACGCAAGTTAGTAATTTACCGCGCACCTGTAGTAACCGTTCTAGTGAACCTGTTGTAGGGGCGGTGACGCGCCCCCCTAAACTTCTTGATTCGCGGAGTCGGTTTCTGTATCAATGGGTGTGTGCGTTTTGTATCAATGCCTATGTTCCCCGCTTCCTGTTGATACTATCGGGACACATTGAACTTAACCCAGGACCCACTCTTGACTCTATTTCCAATACACTGTTACCTCTGGAAACAAGCCAAAATACTGTGTTGACAGAGCTCAGCCTGATTCGTTCAGCTCAGTCTAATATAGAGGATCTTGTTCGCCGCCTCTCCAGCCACGTTGATGCGCTGGAGAAAGATGTCGAGGCTAACAAGGAGCGAGAACCTGCTTCGCATGCTGAGACGAATAACGTCATTTCCAAACTTTCATGAGAAATTAAAGCACTAATATGCTGGCCATTCATTCATAACTTTAAAACTTTTGTAAGTATTTTTATCAATGTGCCCTATACTAGATCTGTTCACCAAAGCTGGTTGCTTTACAAACAAAGAATACTAACTTTAGTAGACAAGCACGTACCTTTGGTCCGCGTTTGAAGTGATTAAAATAAGCCCTGGTATTCAAACATGATCAGAAGATTATCAAAAAGAAAAAAAAAATCGCCTTTACCGCGCAGCCAAAACGTCAGCCTCGATAAATAAATGGGAACAATATTTCACATGTCTACACGAACATACTAAATTCTTAAAATGCCCTAAAAAGAATTTGTTTCGTAAGGATATGTTAGATCTTGTGCGCGCTAACCTAAAAAAAATTGTAATATCCTAAACCCAAAGAGTGGCTCTGCTTATATGTCTTTAACCAATTCTGATGGGTCACATATTCCTCATGAGGAACGCTCAGATTTAATGAACGCGCATTTCACGTCAGTTTTCCAACAGAAATGAGTGAATTCATGAAGAAGGCGCGGAGGGCCCGACTAAATACCCGAAACGTAGGATTTTTAGGAGAGAACAGTAGGCGTTATTCGTCAATGAGTATCTATCGCCAGACAATAAGCGTTCGTTCTCCAGGACGCTTGCCTTAAAGAAGGAGAAAGGTGTGCAGTTCATCTGGACGGTAAGTTGTCTGATCAAAGTGTGGAAATCTCCCGACAGTCGGGTACATCGCATCGCTTCCGATTCCCATATATCTATTATTACCTAACCTTGAATAAGCGTTCTAATTTCCAATCTTTTAATTGTGTCCAATGGCTTCGTATTTTTCACGTGAAGAACTTGAGCCTTATTTTTCATCGTCTTGTCGTTCACTAATCTATTTCAATGCGCGCAGCCTGCATAAAAAAAAAACATAAAAAAAACAGAAAACATGGATGCCATCACAGTTTTTTTTTATCATCTACACTTCACTACTTCTTTGTTATTTGCGTTAATGAAACCTGGCTCTGCACATCTCATAATAACTTGAATAGCTTCCCTTCGTACTCTTCTGAATACTGCCGCCCCGATAGCAGTAATCATGGTGATGCTGCTATTTTGTATCCTCCGAGTTTTGTTTCCACAGGCGATCTGACTTGGCACTCAACGTGGCGAACTGCGAATCTGTTTGGGTCGAATTTCACTATTCATTTTTTTTTCGCAAGGTAAGAAAAAGCTAATAGTTGGTTGCATCTATCGTTCATCTTCATCAGCCTTAGGAGATTTGCTGAATAATTTAACATTCCAGCAGAAAAATGTTATTATCATGATAGATACGTCCAGCTGGAATATTAACCTTTTAGGTACATACAACTTACTATTTAATGATTACGCTAGTTGCGTAAATTGGTTTGCATATGAAGACCTAATTACTTTTCCAAGTTGCTGTCCCACAAATAAACAAGGCGCACTTATCGACCACGTATTATCCAATCTTCTTACTAACCCTGACTGTGATGTTGTCCAAGCTTCAATGACCGATCACTACCCAATATTCCTGGCACTCCTGGCACTACCGATACAAGCTTCACCAGAAAGAAGTTTAATTCGTCAATATTTATAGTATTATTGCTTCAGACTGGTCCACAGCAATGGCATGCGATAACCCTGAAACTGCCTATAACACATTTTCAAAAATAATTTCCAGTGCTATTGCAGCTTCCACCAAAGTAATGAATTGTAAAAAAAAAAAAAAATATGTTTCCGGCTCCTCATAACGTGTGGCTATTCACCAGCTTGCTAAATTTTTACGAAAGAAAATTAAACTATGGGGTTTTACAGTGCGAAAACCACTTTCTGATTATGAGGCACGTCATAGTGGGGGACTCCGGAAATTTGGACCACTTGGGGTTCTTTAACGTGCACCTAAATCTAAGTACACGGGTGTTTTCGCATTTTGCCCCCACCGAAATGCGGCCGCCGTGGCTGGGATTCGATCCCGCGGCCTCGCACTTAGCAGCCCAGCACCATAGCCACTAGGCAACCACAGCAGGCTGCAGAAAAAATGATAACTTTTACAGGAAAACCGAAAAAACAGCCATTTACCACAGCAAATCACGGAAGGTACAACATATATTCTAGCTTATTACGAAAACTACTCGAATAGGCCAAAACTGTGTATCATAAAGATGATATTAAGTGTGCCGGTAATTATGTGAAAAACAATGAAAAGTGTTAATTTGTTTTTTAGGTCGATTCAATCGTAATGTCGAAATAACTATGGTACAATCGAGGGATCTTCTCCTTTATCCCTTGCACATTCCAAACTTGTTCATTAATTTCTTCTCAAGGGTGCGAGGATCCATTGACCCAGACACATCCCCGTGTGTCTCATAGCCTTTTCCTTTATCGCGGGACATTTGAAGATGTAGCCAGTCATTCCTAGTCTAAAGAACGCAAACCCTGGCCTTGATAACTTCAGCCCATCTCTCATAAAGATGATAGCGTGCATAATATACAGGATATTCGGTCACATACTGAACCTTCTCTTTAAGACGGGAGTTTATTCAAGTTATTTGAAAAAAGGCCGAAATAATTCCTGTTTTCAAGAAGTGAGATAAGCGTCTAACATCTGACCAGCGCCATATTGCTGTACTTTCATTCTTTAGTACACGCAATATTGTCGGAAAACTAATCGTAATACGCTTATCAAGTTATTTGTCAAAATTTCGCATCCTATCACTAAATCAGCTTGGGTTAGGGAGGGATATTAAACTGATTTGCATTAATATTTCTAAAAGATAAGATTCTGCAGGCAACTCACACTCGAAATTTTGTGGATGCATTATTTACTGATCTTTCTAAAGCGTTCGATTCACTTCTTCATAACATACTTTTTGCTAAATCAGACTCTATTGGTATAACTGGCTCGGCACTGCGATTATTACGTAACTGTTTGAGAGATAAAGAATATACTGTTTCAATATATAGCACTTACACCCTAAAACAACTAACATTCGTGTACCGCAAGGAATTATATTAGTACCTCTGTTATTTTAATTATACGTTAATGACCTCTCACCGTGCCTAAATTCATCCGACTGTATCCATTACGCCGGCGACACTACTTTCTTTTCCTCTGACGAAAGTCTTGATTTATTAATGTCAAAGATTAACCACGACGCGGCAAACATTTGTAACCTGGTGCTGACTAAACAGACTACACAATAATAGTACAAAATCTTACTTCGTCATTTTCTCAGCTAAACAAAAGCTACTCTGAGGGTCTCCATCACTAACGTTTGCTTCCAGCGCACTTTATCCTGCTGACAGTGTAGCGTTTCTTGGCGTCATATTAGATAAAATACTAAAATTTCATAAGCATGTTTCATTCTTGGCAAAGAAGGCAGCTTTATGGGATTACAATATTCATTAAAGTTCGCAATTTCTTTAATGTGAAGACGCTCATCTCCCTTTACAACGCTCTTATTCATACGCATGTTAATTATTGCATATCATCATGGGGAACGCGTATCCTACACATTTATCTCCACTGCAGCTTACCTAAAATTAAGCAATACGCATCATCACACGTAGCAGCTGCATCTCAGTTTCTCAGCTCTAAAGGTATTTTATCATTACAGAAACTAAATGAATACCCACTTAGAATACTTGTTCCGAAATCTGTTAACGGAAAGATGCCTTTCCCTATACTTACTAATAGCCAGTATCCACACTCCACGTCTACCCGATTCGATTCTACCAACAGCTATATACTACCGGAACCTACAGCTAATCATGGTGAATTGACCAATAATTTTCCTGCCGCACTACTTTGGAACTGATTACCATGTCATATTAAGATACTCTCTCATTGTTACACATCCAAACTAAACCTTCGTAATTGTTTGCCCTCAGTATATCCATTTCATCGTTACAATTTAGTAATGATTGCTTTGTGTTAATAAAAGATTTTATAGTGTTAGCTAGTGACTCATTTAATACGGTGTCTTGTGTGTTTGCATATAGCGTCTCGCATGCACTACTTACTTCTAATTGGAGATCCCCTATACAGTCTGTTGACCTGTGGGACGTCCCTCTGTAAGTATGTATATTTTCCCATTTGTAACCTTTGTAATATGCACAACAATAACTAATATTGCTGTGGTCTACAGACCTCCACGATCTATTTTAGGAACGCCGCCCCTACCGCTTTATAGTATATGCGCTTTGTTTGTGCTAGTATCTCTGTCTCTATCTCTCTCTCCTATTCCACTCCCTTTCTCTTTTTATCCCCCTATTCCTTCCCCCCTGCAGGGCAGCCAACCGAAACTACCTCCGGTTAGCCTCCTTGCCTTTCTGTGCACCCTTTCTCTCTTGTGAGTGTACTCGAGAAAAAGATCCGAGAACACCTAAGCACTTACGAGTTTGAATGCAAAGGATTATTGTTTTATGGACCCAAGTCAGGTCCCATGCAGGAGGGGTATCAAAAGGTTTTGCATAAGCACCAGGGCAAACATGAAAACACTACTTCATCGCAGATCATAAAGCGAGGATATATATATATATATATATATATATATATTATAATACCGAGACCGATCAAGTTGTCCAGCGCTGTTTATTCCACCAAAGGCAACGCCCCCAGCTCACGCGCGAAGAAGTCGAAGAACAGTGAAGATGATGATGGCTATGTACAAATGAAAACGACGAAGTACGTTAATAGTGCTTACACTAACTTCCCCCCGTCATGGAAGCGGCCAGCCTGGCCGCAGATTAGAGATTATCTAAACGGGGAGTGAAGGGCTTCATCCGCGAGACGTGAACAATTTCAGCATTCCGGCGGCGCCGGTCAGTGACGGAGTGTACTGGGCGAACGAGATAGTTCACTGCAGATGTTTGCTGCACAACGGTGTATGGGCCAATGTAGCGTGGAAGGAACTTCTCACAGAGGCCTGGGGTGCGGACTGGAGTCCAAAGCAGGACTTGGTCTCCAGGGTGAAAACGTCGGTCACGGCGTTTGTTGTCGCAGTAACGCTTGCGCTCAGCTTGGGTAGCTTCTGTGCTTTGCCGGGCGATTTGACGGCAATGTGCAACTCGGGCAGCGAAATCTTCCGGAAGCGACGCGTTAGGCGAAGAAGGTGCGAAAAATAGTTCTCTGTCGAATATGGTGGAAGGAGATCGTCCATACACAAGGAAGAAAGGGCTGTAGCCGGTAGTTCGTTGAATAGCAGTGTTATATGCGAATGTCACAAAAGGAAGAATTTTATCCCAGTCAGTGTGGTCAGGACGGATGTACATGGAAATCATGTCAGACAGCGTACGGTGGAAGCGCTCAGTAAGGCCATTGGTTTGCGGATGATAAGTGGACGTAGATTTGTGGACGGTATTAGTGGCTCGAAGAACTTCCTCGAGGACTTGTGAAATGAACGCCTTGCCACGGTCACTGAGAAGAACGCGAGGAGCCCCATGGCGCAAGACGATGGCGCGCAAGAAAAAGTCGGCGACCTCAGAAGCGGTGCCGGATCGCAGAGGGGCAGTCTCGGCATATCTTGTTAAATGGTCGACCGAAGTGACAATCCAACGGTGATCGGAGGGTGTCAACGGCAAGGGACCATATAAATCAATGCCAACAAATTCAAAAGGTGCGTCCGGGCAAGGGAGAGGTTGTAGTAAACCGGCAGGAGGGGATGTCGAGCGTTTGCGGTGCTGACATGACGCACAAGAGGCAATGTATTTGGCCACCGTTGAGGATAGGCCAGGCCAGAAGCAGCGGGTCTTTATGCGGTCGTAAGTCTTGTGGAAGCCTAAGTGGCCAGCCGATACATCGTCGTGAAGTGCCTCTAATACCCGCAAACGAAGGCAGCGAGGTAGAACTGGGACCCACCGGTGACCTGTTGGGTGGTAAATGTAGCGGTGTAGCACGCCACCTTGAAGGCGGAATTGTCGAAGTTGGCGTCGCAAGCGGCTGTTGGGCGGTTCGGCGAACCCACTAAGGCGATCCATGAGAGCTCGACAGTAGGAGTCGGCCCGCTGAAGCGAGACGAAATCAGAGCGTGATGAAAGCGTAACTTGGTCCAGGGATGTTATCGAGAGTTGGTGAGAGGCAGGCGTAGCATCGGAACGACGTGGTTGGGAAGACGACGGCGCGTTACCTGGAGAGAGTGAGAGTGGGCAGCGAGACAATGCGTCTGCATCATGATGGTGTTTTCCAGACTTGTACGTTATAGTGAAGTCATATTCCTGCAAGCGGAGTATCCAGCGTCCTAAGCGTCCTGACATGTTTTTCATTGATGACAACCAACACAGAGCATGATGGTCGGTGACGATGGTGAAGTGGCGGCCGTAAAGGTATGGGCGAAATTTCTGAATCGACCAAACGATAGCCAGGCACTCTTGCTCTGTAATGGTGTAGTTCCGCTCAGCTGGAGAAAGTGTTCGGCTGGCATATGCTATGACTTGCTCTTTAGATGCTGTATTACGTTGCAGAAGCACTGCGCCAATACCTTGTGCGCTTGCGTCAGTATGGAGTATGGTGGGGGCACGATTATCGAAGTGGCGAAGCACTGGTCCGGAAGTAAGATGCCGCTTAAGAGCTTGAAAAGCCGACTCGCAGTCGCTAGTCCACGTGAAAGAGGCACCGGTAACCAGTAGCTTGTGTAGAGGAGCTGCTATTGCTGCGAAGTTGCGTATAAACCTACGAAAATATGACGCCAAGCCGAGGAAACTACGTAGATCTTTCTGTTGCTGGGGGCGAGGAAACTGAAGAACGGCACTAATCTTGTCGGGGTCAGGCTGGATGCCATCTTTTGAGACGACGTGACCCAATACTTTTATTGTTTTGGTTGCAAATTTGCATTTTTTTGTATTGATCTGGAGACCAGCATTCGCAAGGCACTTGAGAACTTCGTCTAATCGTTGAAGATGTTGGCTGAAGTCAGACGAAAAGATGACAATATCGTCCAGATAACAGAGGCATGTCTTCCATTTTAGACCACGAAGTACGTTGTCTATCATGCGCTCAAATGTGGCAGGAGCATTGCAAAGGCCAAAAGGCATCACGTTAAATTCATAAAGGCCATCCGGTGTAGCGAATGCGGTCTTTTCTTTGTCAGTCTCGTTCATCGGAATTTGCCAATATCCTGATCGAAGATCAATGCTGGAGAAATACTCCGCCCCTTGTAGTGTGTCCAAAGCGTCGTCAATTCGAGGTATTGGATATACGTCCTTGCGTGTGATCTTATTGAGCGCTCGATAATCCACGCAAAAGCGAACTGAGCCATCTTTCTTCTTTACCAGGACCACGGGAGACGCCCATGGGCTAGATGAAGGTCGTATTATCTTCCGCGCAAGCATGTCAGCGACCTGTTGTTCAATGACCTTTCGTTCGGACGGCGATACACGATAGGGGCGTCGTCGTATTATAGCGGAACCTTCGGTTTCGATACGGTGTGTAGCCGCAGGAGTTTGGCTCAACACAGAGGAACAGCTATCGAAACAGGCTTTGTGTTTTGCCAAGACCACCATTAAGGCTTCGGACTGCGCGGCTGTTAGGTCAGAACCAAGAACGGCTGGAGGAGGGAAAGAATCATCCAAACCTGAGGTTGGTGCTGGCGATGAAGAAGGGCAAAGCGTGACTAGAGAGATTGGTTGAGTGTCGGCGAGGGTTGCCACAGTCATCCCTTTGGGCAGCATCACAGGATCTGGGGTCGTGTTGCAAGCAGACAGAAGGGCGCGGCCGCGTGAAAACCGGACGAGACAGGTGGCAATGAGAATTCCGCGAGAAGTACAGCGGGAAGAAGGGGCGACTAGGGCGTCTCCGTCGGCGATCTGACTGGACGTTACGGCTACAACGTCTTCGTGACCAGGACGCAGGACGTAGTCTGAAGCGAGGACCAAGTTCACGCATGAAAGTGAAGAGTCCGCAACAGGTTCAAGCTCTGTATCTGTGATGTGGACAACTTCTTCTCTACATGAAATGACGGCTGAAGCAGAATGTAGGAAGTCCCAACCAAGTATAAGTTCATGGATACACGTTGGAAGGATGATAAACTCGATGTGGTGGCGTATGCCGTCGATGAGAACACGAGCAGTACACTGTCCGTCAGGGTGAATGAATGCATTATTAGCGCCACGCAAAATAGGTCCAAGATAAGGCGTTTTTACTTTACGGAGCCGGGAACACAGATCACTCCGAAGAACAGAAACGGCGGCACCGGTATCGATGAGAGCTGATGCGGGAACACCTTCGACAGTCACAGAAAGCATGTTGGCCGGGCGAACAGGAGGAATTTTTGAAGACCGATAAGAAGCAGTTTCCCCTCCAAAAACTGCAACAGTTAGTTTTCCGAGTGCTGGTCGACAAAATGGGAAGTGGGACGAAGTGGTGATGTAGAGCGCCGGTAAGGGGATGGAGAACGACGTCTGGCCGAACGGGAACTATGAGGCAGATTGGGAGCAGCTGGTGGAGACGGAGAACGCTGTTGAGGGAATGAGTGCGGTCCGGGATAGTAGTCGTCTGATCGGCGAGTGCGGTCTCTTTCGTGCTCAGCATAGCCTCGCCTTTCATCCTGCTGGCGCCGGCGGCAGAAGCGAGATATATGGCCGCGTATGCCACAGTAAAAACAAACCGGACGAGGTGGACGCCACTGAGGGTACGATGGCGCAGCAAGTGCTCTGGTTCCCATCGAAGCCAAATGGTCATAGGAAACGCCAGTAGGCACGGAAGTCACGGTAGGGGTGGGTAGCGAAACAACATCCGCGTAGGTAGGGGTGGAGCGCGCTACCGGAGCAAGATGCGTCGTGGGTGTAGTCATCGCTGTCAACTCCTGCTTTACGACCTCGCGCAAGTCGAAGGTGGGGGTTGGTGCGCAGGCAGCAGGGGGACGCTTTATGTCTTGTAGTTGAAGCTCCTCGCGGATGATGGTGCGGATAAGAGCACGTAGATCTAGAGAATGAGCAACCTGAGGATCGCTGCTGTCATGTGGAAGACGAATAGACTGCAGCTCGTCGAGGCGTTGACACGTTGAAGTGATGTCTTGGACAGAAGCCGGATTTTGCACGATTAAGGCGTTGAACGCGACAGGCCCAATGCCTTTTAAGATGTGGCGAACGCGTTCGGCTTCCGTCATGCTAGGATTCGCACGGCGGCACAGAGCCAAGACATCCTCTATGTATGAGGTGTAAGACTCTTGGGGAAGTTGGCGGCGCGTTCCCAGCTTCTGTTTGGCGACTTCTGCACGGCGAGACGAGGAAGCGAATATTTGCCGCAGCTTCGAGGTAAACGTGGACCAATCCGCGATGTCGGATTCGTGGTTGAAATACCACGTCTTTGCAACACCGGTCAAGTAGAAGGCGACGTGCCTCAATTTCTGGGTGTCGTTCCACTTGTTACAAGAACTCACGCGGTCGTAGTGGTCGATCCAATCGTCTACGTCATCACCGCGGAGTCCCGCAAAGACAGGGGGATCGCGCTGAGGGCTCGTCACAGTCCAAGAGGGCGCCGCAGGTGGGGTCGTCTGTGTGGTAGGGTTTGAGGCGCCGGAAGGGCCGGGGTCGGAAGTGTCCATTGTTGTAGGGGTAGTTGGGTGCAGGCGGCGACCGGAACGGAGCTCCAGGGAGGACGGGAACGCGAGAGGACGTCGGGATCTTGACGTACCTCCACCACTTTATAATACCGAGACCGATCAAGTTGTCCAGCGCTGTTTATTCCACCAAAGGCAACGCCCCCAGCTCACGCGCGAAGAAGTCGAAGAACAGTGAAGATGATGATGGCTATGTACAAATGAAAACGACGAAGTACGTTAATAGTGCTTACAATATATATATATATATATCGCACCTTATTACACTGATAATAATGCTCCACACAATTTAAACATTGCAATTTTAGAGAAAAACAGTCCTAGAGGTCGCGATAGGAAGAAAAAAGCACTTCATATTATGACGTTAATGCGTTGAATGAATCACTGTTCGGAAACATACACAGCGGCAGAGCGCTCCAGCCTGCAATCGTTCGTGGAAAAAGGTAAAACTTCAATGTGTTAGCTCGTACTCTAAATGGTGTTATCGATTCAGCATGACGATTTCGAGTTAGTCGTGACGTAGAGGTTGGATGTACGGCGCAGGGTCTAATGCGAGATGGCTGCTTTTTAAATGAAAAAGAAACCTTAATCTCAGATTTTGCGACGTAGCTCAAGTTCCTGGATTTTATTTTGTTGCATCAGAATAGTTGGGCAGTCCGTCATGCGGTATTAAAAAAAAATAAACCTCAATGATAAATAATGTGTTTATCATTGGTAAACATAAATGTTTTTCTTAGTTTGTGGGTCCCAAATAATGCATCTGTATTTGAGGGCAGGTCTAATGATTGAATTATAGGCGAACAGCTTGACGGATGGAGGAGCATGTCAGATTTTATATCTGAGGAAGGATAACTTGCGAAAGGCAGATGCGCATGTGTTATATGCG
Organism: Dermacentor andersoni; assembly: GCF_023375885.2. Taxonomy (NCBI): domain Eukaryota; kingdom Metazoa; phylum Arthropoda; class Arachnida; order Ixodida; family Ixodidae; genus Dermacentor; species Dermacentor andersoni. The sequence goes on from NC_092814.1 coordinate 152,529,636, forward strand.
TGTTTATTCCAACTGAGATTCTTCGTTATTGTCACGCCAAAGTACTTATATTCGCTGCCTTCTTTCAGTAGGTGAGATGAGAGCGCATAGGGAAACGAGAAATAATTTTTGTTTCTGGTCACATTCATGCACACTATTTTGTCGAAGTTTAGTTTCCTATCTCATTGGTTGCACCATTGATAAACGTTACTAAGGCGAGTATTTAGAAGCAGCTGATCGTCCACACTAACAGTTTCTTTAATCATAACACAATCGTCAGCGAATAGCCTTATTTCGACAGGTTCAGGGATAACTTTAACAATATCATTAATGTATATTAAGGAAAAGCAAGGGTCCTGAAACACTTTCCTGAGGAACACCTGAAGTAACCGGAAGTTTGGATGAGCAGTAACCGGTTATAACAATTGACTATGTACGATTAGATAAGTAAGCACAAACCCAATTTGTAATACAATTTTTCAAGGCCGGTATTTTTAGGTTTGAAAGTAACTTTAGCGTGGTTAACTAAATCAAAAGCTTTCTTGAAGTCCAAAAATTAATATCAATTTGCCCGGATTTATCTAGAATAGAGGCGAAAGTATGTATGACAGAGACCAGTTGAGTAACAGTGAAAAAACCTTTCCTGAAACTATTTTACAAAGGGGTTTATATATTGCTTTTGTTTAGAAACTCAGTGATATATTTGGCTACGACATGTTTAAGAATTTTTCAACAAGAAGGAGAGATACGGGACGATAGTTTGAGACCAATAAGTTATCCCCTGTTTTGAATACTGGCACGATTCGCGCCAGCACGGCAGCAGGTGCCTACTTTCGACCGCTCTGCTCTGTCGAGGCTCGCACGCGACGTGGCGTCGCAGTCAATGGAAATTTAGGAGCTGTTTCGCTGCTGCAGACGTCGGCTTTTTGGCTCCACGGGCCGTTTGATGCGCTCGCAAAAATATATATATATACTTCGCGCGGTTAAGCTCTGCCCTTAATAATTAGTATAAAGTTCACTTATTCATGTGGAATTTCTACGCATTCTTTGCAATCGCCGATTAATTATATCTCGAGTAATCCGCCGAGTCTCATAGTTTACTCTCTTGAGTTTATGCCCGATATGCCCAAACGACCTTAATTTTCTAAAGAAGCACATGCTGGCTATTTTTTGAGCTGAAGTTATTGCGTATCTGCGCTAAGGAGTTAACGGAACCGACGAAATATATATTCGCGAATTCTGCATATGAATCCACATCTTCCGTAAACACGTTGAAAAAAAGAAAAGGAGGTAACACTGAAATTCTACCTAAATTCTAATGTCAATTAAGGAACAAAAAGAAAACAACCGTAATATTCCGAGCAACGTCTTCGAGCGCCGTTTACGCAAACAGGCGCGATCCTACACAAATCTTTTCTCATCCAGTGTATACTAACTCAGTGTGCTACTGGGGTGTTTTTTAATCAGATCCGCGTATCGATTCATAAATACCGCAAGATATTTAAGGTACAGCACAGTATTGAGAGAGCTTATGATACTGCATAGGCTGTGAAACTGAACATATGTTATTCTCCAAGACTGGCAAGTTCTTCGCAGTCCTTGTAAATAAACGAGGTGCTTACCTCATAATTTCTTCGCTTGCGTGGGATTCAACAGCTTGCGTCACTCCAATAAGGCTTTCCATCTTTCGGCAAGCATACATAGGTCAATGTGTAACCACAGCAAGATGTAAACTTTTAAGATGAAGCAGAATCGAAGCTCTTTCACTCAGATTTGTTCTTGGCACGCGAAGTGACGTCATTGGGCAGAAATACACATCCGCAGCCAGAGAGAAAGTGCCAAAAATAGCAACTGGAGTAAGCGCGAATCGTGGCGAATAAAACAAAAATACACGCCGAGTTCGGTGTGGCGCGTATCGGCAATCTGTTTGGACCCTTGGGACAGCAGCCGTCAGAGCGCGATTACTTAACGGCGAAGCTAGGTGCTGCCGAGGTGTGCACTCTTCTCCTTCCTATCTGGATGGCGCGGGAGCAGCCAGAGCAGTCTGTCGCTGGAAGAGCTGGAAGTGCAGTAGCCACAGCAGCGGAATTTGCCCTACCGCCCCCCCCCCCCCCCCAAAAAAAAAAAGAAAGAAAGAAGAGCCAACTGTGGAAGTAAAACGCTCCTCAGTAAGGGAGCGCCGCGTGAGTGCCGTGTGGGCTTCATAAAGAATGTCAGGAGGAGGGCCGAGAGAAACTGCACTGTGCTGTGTGGACGGACAGCGAGAGCTTCACCAGAGTCGGAATCAAGGTGGAGCCGGCCCTGGTTTCTCGCGACCGGACACCGCATAATGGTGGGCCCGAAAAAAAGTGCGATTTGCTTAGACGAAGAAAGCCGCTTTCAGCATGGCCTTCACCCGTCAGTCCCACTTTGTTTAAACCAGACCTGGAAGGTCGATCTGTGCTTTGAGACTATGACAGCGACCGCCTGCGCGATCCTTACTTTGCTCGGTAGCTGCAGCAACTGCTGCAGCAGCGCCCTCTCCTTAACATTCGGGGTTATTTCACAGCCTTTTATGGTGTCTGACTGGAATACGACATTCCAGAGTGTTCTCCATGTTCACTATCCTTTATATTCGTTGTCTGCTTCATTACAAACTAGTTCACCGATTCGTTGGCACCTGCTTGTTAAAGCGGCGCTGAACGAATTTTCGTCGAAACTGGAGTTTCTTTGCCTCCAAGGCTTTTCCTTTTATTTCGTCACTGCATCTGCGCTGGATACATTACGCAGGCGGTTCCGGGACAGTCTGTGCAATGGCTCCAGCCATGCTCGATTGCCGTGCTTAATTAACCACGCTACACGTTCTTTCTTTCTTGTTTCTTCTTTTTCTTTTCTTTTTTTGCTTGCGAAGATCATTTTTGCGCACTAGGAAACGAGTCTTCAACCGACTAGCATCGAATTTTAGCAGACGCGCGTCCGATTTGCTACCCTGCACTGGCGTTAGGCGATAGAAGTCTGAAGAAACAGGAGCAGTGGGTCATATATATGAACCCTATAGCTGTGCATGCATGTAGATGGGCAAAATTCCGAGATAAATGATTGAAAGTCACGTACAATGGAAAATAACTCAAAGAGCAATAGTTAAACATGCACTACATATGAATTGCTTTTCTGCGTTCGACTACCAGTGAGCTACGTTCCACTTAGTTACGCGTCGTGAACACCTTACGTGGTGTCAGCATCACTGGCGCCGTGCTTTCGGAGGCCCAAGACGAAAGGACAGGGCCGCGGCGTTTCTTACCGTCCAAGGTCCCGGCATCGCGCACCGGACCGTACACGTAAACGGGATCCTCACTGCCCCCTCCTCCCTTCTCTATTTGGTGCATCATCATCATCATCATCATCATCATCATCATCATCATCATCACTGGGGGTGGTTAAACCTGCACATGGAGTGACCAAACGGAGAGTACAAAGCAACACTAATTGGTTTGGCATGGTGGAGTATTAAGCGCTTGAGCAGCTATTAGTATACAATCCCACGAGTTAGTCGACTTCACATGTAACATCTATGGTGTTGTTGCAACAACTTCGGTTTTACACCTCTAACATAAAGCTGTTGAATATATACGCTATGTTTTCTCTTACTTCTCTTATTGTCCGCCAGTTCGTATGATAGTGACTAGCATACATTGAGCCCCTCGGTTCGCCCCATTTTTATTGCTCATTGCATACAGCAAGGGCCTCGAATTTGGGCAGTCTTGATGTCATGAGGTAGTATGCGAGGGTTTATTGGCCACCTGCCTGTTCCTATACTGGCGTACTACGTGGTACCTGCGGTTTAAAGGGTGTTCCCCGTCCGCCGCCTCCACCGTGAGCGGCGCTGACTTACCATTCCAGGTAGTGTTCCTGTATATGCTGCTCCCTGCGGGAGCATATACAGGAATACTGATTCCAGGGACAGGAGGAGGAGTCTGTCGCTGGAAGAGCAGGAAGTGCCGCCGATACTGCCGCAGCGACAAATCTAGGCCTTAAGTTTAGCACAGAGAAATCGCGAATTACGGTCTTTAACGAAGGCATGAACAATTCAGCAGCAAGTCATACACAAAGTCAAGCATTATAAAAAGTTGACAGTCACATTAGCATACGCTAAAGAGGATGAAGGCGAAAGCCTGCGCGCTAACGAGACATGAAATAAATTACTTGGCATTCTCATTCAAATGCATTGTTACTTATTACTGGTTTTATCCCACCAAGGATCTCGGGTTCGAGTGCCTTAATTACCCGTATCCTAATTAACTGTGTCTTAATTAACTTCCCATTAACACCAAAGGTGGGTTCGACTCCCACCAAAGGTCGTGGCTTCGTTGGCCTTAATTAACTATATCTTAATTAACTGTGCCTTGATTAACTTCGCCTTAATTAACACCAGAGGTCGTGAGTTCGATTACTACCAAAGGTCGTGGGATCGACTGCCATAAATTTTGGTGCTATTGAATTTTGGTGCCACAACGCCGGACGATCAATTTCTCGATAAGGCCGGACATAGGATTTTCCAACCCATGAGCCACTTAAGGCTCATGGGATCGAACCTTAATACCTCGCCGTATACATAAACGAAGGAAAGACTTACTGAAGAAGCCACCAAGACAATCTGAAAATAATTGGGAAGCCGAATGCCACAATAATGAAGCTCTTTGGGCCCACAATAATAATGAGGTGGTGCGTAATCGTACGTGGGATCTGTAAAGGAGTCATGATGCCGGCGCTAACGTTCGCAAATGCGATACCGTGCTTGAAATCGCGCATCTTGTCGGGGTTGGAAGGTAACCACAGATTGGTAGCTGCCGGCAAGCGGCGACACAAGTCTGTGCCAGGGCCGGCTTTTCAGACGCCATTTTTCCTATAGGCGAAAATAGTTTCTCATTTTTGTCTTAAAAACATTCTACTAATCGTGCCAAGTGTTATGTTAAACAAAGTCGGCGACAAAATGCGATCGTTCTGCCAAATTTGATTAAGAACAGTGCAGCGGTGAGTGCAAAATATTTTTTTTTAACACGTGCAGCCAAATATTCAGGCAGCACGAGGTCGTGGGATCGAATCCTGGGCAACAGCGGCCGCATTTCGATGGACGCGAAATGCGAAAACATCCGTGGTACTTAGATTTATGTGAACGTTAGAGAGCCCCGAAGGGTCAAAATTTCCGGAGTCCTCCACAACGGCGTGCCTCATAATCAGAAAGTGGTTGTGGCACGTAAAGCCCCATAATTAAGAAAAATATATATTCAGGACCCTATATATATATATATATATATATATATATATATATATATATATATATATATATATATATATATATATACACATATATATATATATATATATTGTGACGGAGAAGATCGGCAGGCTGAAAATCCCCGTTGCCATCGCGTGGCACGTACCCAGATCGTTCGCTGGCTGCGCCCTACCTGCTGGTGCTGAGTTTGTCGCTGCTGCTCTACGAGCCGAATAAACCCCCCTTTACAATTGGTGGAGGTGCTGGGTACAACCAGAATTCTGGAACTTCGTAATCGGACACTGCAGCCCGTCTTCATGATGCCGGAAGAAGGACCACCACAACAAAAACCCACTGCCCCGGTGACTACCGTGGTCTGCCCCGGCCCGTTGCGGCAACGCGACCCACCCATCTTCAGTGGTACCGAAGACAATGACGTAGAAGACTGGCTCGCTGACTACGACCGGGTGAGCATCCACAACCACTGGGACGACACCCAAAAACTTAATTACGTGTCGTTCTATTTGAGCGGTGTCGCCAGCGTGTGGCACCGCAACCACGAACTTGATCTTGTCCACGAACGTGGACGGCCTTCAAGACTAACGTGACAGAGGTATTTGGGCGCCCCGCGGTTCGCAAGCTTCGCGCCGAGCAACGTTTGCGTGGCCGTGCGCAACAGTGCGGGGAGACATTTACCAGCTATATAGAAGATGTTGTCGACCTCTGCAACCGCGTTGACGTCGCAATGGCTGATGTCAAGAAGATCCGCCATATCTTCAAAGGCATTGAAGACGACGCCTTCCAGATGCTGTTGGCGAAAAATCCCTCGACAGTCTCTGAACTCGTCGGTCTGTGTCAAAGCTTCGACTAACTGCGCAAACAACGCGTAGCCGCCCGCCAATCTACACCTCAGGCCACTTCAATGTCGAGCTTGGCTGCTGCCCCGGATAACTCTTTGCCGCTGCTTCAGATCAAGGAGTTCGTCCGTGAAGAGGTGGCTCGTCAGCTTTCCTTGATTCCACTTGCACACGGCCAGCCGAGTACTCCGTTGGCGCCCGCTCTCCAATCTGTCATCAAGGAGCAGGTAGCCGACCACATTTCGCCTTCTCTTCAGCAGGCTCCGACGGCCGCTCCCCTGACGTACGCCGAAGTCGCGATGAGGCCTGCGCCGCAGACCTACGGCCCCCTTCGCCCACCTTTGCGCCCACCCGTATCCCCTCCAGTCCGTCCACGGGTGCACTATGCACGACCTGGACACGTGACCTAGGCACGTGGCCGTGCTGGACACGTGGCACGTCACTGTCGCCTGCTTACACCGAACGTCCCGAACAAGGTGCGTCCGTATGCACCATGTTTCCAACAACGCCGCAACTATTCGGACGCCTTTGGATCTCCTTCTGCCGTCGACACCGCATTCTTCGCCGCTCGCTTTCCCCCATGCACCGGCGGCGGAGCCCTTTGCGCCAGGAAAACTAAATATCGCAGTTCAGGAGGCGGGAACTGCGGTGCCAGCGAAATGTATAAGGCCTCACACCTCCCCGAAGAACGTTATATTGAAGTCGAAATAGAAGGAACATTGACGCTAGCACTTGTCGACACCGGCGCTGCACTTTCAGCGATAGATGCCTGTATTTGCCGCAAGATAGGAAAAGTGACGACGCCGCTTTCTGGACTGTCTCTTCGAACTGCCAACGCGCAGCACGTCGAGCCATCCGGCGCCTGCACTGCTCGTGTCGTAATTCAGGAGGTCCTCTATATCATAGAATTCATCGTGTTGCCATCATGTTCACACGACGTCATATTAGGTTGGGACTTTCTCTCCACACATCATGCAATCATTGACTGCGCCCGCGCTGAAATAGAGCTGTTTCAGTTTTCGACCGATATTATCACTGACCATAAGGACCATTGTCGCAAAATCGCTGTATCGGAAGACACCGTTATACCTGCCTGGTCTTCCACTCTTGTCAGTATCTCTTGCGAATCTGTAAATGACGGCACAGTACTCTTCGCTCCCTCCGAACTCTTAGTTCGCCGCCGTTCACTACCACTGCCGTTCGCCGTCCTCGAGTTCAAAGCTGGCGCCTCTCTCATGTGCGTCTCAAACCCATCGGCTGAACCAATTACTTTATGTCGCCGTGAAAGCCTTGGCAGAGCAGAGCCACTGACCTCATCTTCAATATTTGACACGATGGACGACTCCACTCATCTTGCTGCTCTCGAGGCATCGCCTCCTCAGTCACTGCCGCGTTCTTTTACGCCAGCTATTGCCAGTGACCTTACGACGACGCAGCGCGACGAACTTCTTCGCTTGCTCCAAGGCTTCTCTTCGTCTTTTGACTGCCAAGCAACATCACTCGGCCGCACAACGACTGTTTCGCACACTATCGACACTGGGAGCCATGCACCAATTCGACAGCGTCCCTACCGAGTATCAGCGACTGAAAGACGCGTTATCAATGACCAGGTGAACGATATGCTCAATCGCGATGTCATCCAGCCTTCTACTAGTCCTTGGGCATCACCAGTAGTCCTAGTTAAAAAGAAAGACGGCACCATACGATTTTGCGTCGATTATCGAAGGCTTAACAAGATTACCCGAAAGGATGTATACCCGTTGCCACGTATTGACGACGCACTTGACTGTTTGGAAGGAGCGGAGTTTTTTTCCTCCTTAGATCTCCGCTCTGGCTACTGGCAGGTGCCCATTCTGACGCTGACTGTTCGAAAACCGCGTTTGTAACACCAGACGGCTTGTATGAATTCACTGTAATGCCGTTCGGTCTGTGCAATGCGCCCGCCACCTTCGAACGCATGATGGACGGCAACCTACGCGGCCTGAAGTGGCATACTTGCCTCTGCTACCTCGACGACGTTGTCGTCTTTTCTCCTGATTTTCCGACCCATCTTCGGCGTTTACATCAAGTTTTGACCTATCTCCGGAATGCTGGTCTCCAGCTTAACTTAAGAAATTTAAGTGCCGATTTGCAGCTCGAAAACTGACTATATTAGGCCACGTTGTCTCCAAAGAAGGCATTCTTCCTGATCCTGCTAAACTTCGCGCCATATCCGAATTTCCGAAGCCCACTAACTTGAAAGCACTACGCAGCTTCATTGGCCTATGCTCTTATTTTCGGCGTTTCGTTCGCAATTTCACTACTGTGATTGCACCACTAACCCAACTTCTCCAAGGCGACAATGAACTTTCTGCTTGGTCGGATGCCTCTGATGGTGCCTTTACGACTCTTCGTTACCTACTCACGTCTCCGCCAATCTTGCGCCATTTTGATCCAAGCGCACCTACAGAACTTCACACTGACGCCAGTGGTGTCGGCCTTGGTGCCGTGCTCGCACAGCGCAAGAACACTAATGCCGAATACGTAGTCGCCTGTGCCAGTCGTGCCCTCACGAAACCTGAGGCCAATTACTCAGTAACAGAAAAAGAGTGCCTGGCTATCGTATGGGCTCTTCAAAAATTTCGTCCATATCTCTACGGTTGACGCTTTGACGTGGTGACGGATCATCCCGCTCTTTGCTGGTTGTCCAACCTAAAGGACCCGTCGGGCCGCCTCGCTCGGTGGGCCCTCCGAATCCAGGAATATGATATCCGTGTCGTCTATCGCTCTGGATGCAAACACGCTGACGCCGATGCCCTCTCGCGCTCCCCAGTTACTTCAGACAGCAGCACTTCTACCGACAGACATGACGTCTCACCACTTGACATCCTGGACATGACATCGGAGCAACGAAAAAACCCATGGATCGTCATGATATTCGACTTTTTGTCAAATCCTCCGGAAACTTCGGCACCTCGAGCATTACGCCGACAGGCGCAGCATTTCACAATCCGGGACGGACTTTTATAGCGCCGCAACTACCTCAATGACGGCCGCAAATGGCTCTTAGTAGCGCCTCGCCACCTATGACAAGAGTTCTCCTCCGCTTTTCATTCTGACCCGCAGTGTGGTCACGGCGGAGTGTCAAAAACTTACACACGGCTTCGCCTACACACGATGATCGCAGTACGCGAGAATTTAATAGCCTTATTGCATCTTATGGTTGTTTAAATACTATAAACAAGCCTACCAGAATTAGCGTTGCTACAGCTTCCCTGCTGGATGTTTGCGTCACAAATATGGTGTCTCCAGAAACGGAGTCTGGCCTGTTATCTTGTGAAATCAGTGACCACATCCCGATTTTTTGTTTTCTTCCTGTGAAACGCATTAAGACAGTATCGAAAAATGCCACGAGGGTAACTAGGGTAATTTCCGATGAAAATCTCATCAAATTTATGACTCTTATTCAGAATATATGTTGGGAGAACGTATACAGCATATCTGACGTCAATGCGGCATATACTGCTTTTCTTGCCAAGTTCATGGAATGTTATAATGCTGCATTTCCTGCAATTGAGGTGAAACACAATTTCAGAAAATCTAGAAAGCCATGGGTTGATAAGATGTTATATAACAGGATACGTATTAAAAATAAAATGTATCATGACTTTGTACATACTCGCGATGCAGTCCTTTTTAGAGAATTCAAAAAATTCAGAAAAAAACAGCTTACTATACAAAACGGTTCTCCAGAATTTATAATGATCGCAAGAAAGTTTAGAGTGAGATAAACGAACTAATAAACAAACACAAGTGCAGGGACCACTCGGAAATCGCTGCATCTAATTCCCAAGCTCACGGAACTCAATTAGCTAACACAATAAACCATTTCTTCATTGAAGCTGGCAAGCCTGCATTAGATCAAGCTCTGTCTAATGCTCCCGTATGCAACCTCATTATCACTTTACCTAACTCTATTTCGTTGCTACCTGTGATCCCACAAGAAGTAGCTACCTACATTGGGAAAATAAAAAACAATGTCTCAGCAGGCCATGACGACATCAAAGCAATACCGTTGAAGTATGTGTCTGCATTAATATGCGAGGTTCTAGCGTATATTATAAATTTGATGTTTACAAGTGGTACGTTCCCAGATGAATTGAAGATTGCTCGTGTTTGTCCTATATATAAAGGAGGAAATAGAAATGAAATCACAAACTATCGTCCCATCTCCGTGTTATCAGTGTTATCGAAGGTATTTGAAGGAGCTATGAATAGTAGATTAGAAAAGTTCTTTAGCCTACATAACATTATTAACCCTTCTCAGTATGGTTTTTTGAAAAATAAATCTTCTGAGCAAGCACTACTCGCCGTTAAAGAAAAAATCATTGACAACATTGAATCCAGAGCATACACTCTCGGTCTGTTCTTAGACCTCCGGAAAGCTTTTGACTGCGTACAGCATGAAATTCTTTTGAGTAAGCTGAACAGTTACGGTATACGCGGAATAGCTCTAAACTTGCTGAAAAGTTACTTAAATAACAGAATACAATACGTTAAATGGAATAATTTTGTTTCGGACCGTTTGCGCATTACCCAAGGGGTTCCGCAGGGGTCTATATTAGGTCCACTTTTGTTCTTATTGTATATAAATGACATCTGTAACATACCTGATTCCCCAGATTTGGTTATGTACGCTGACGATACAAATATTTTTTTCACATCACGCACTCTGCCGGAATTAGAAACTATCGTGAACGCTTATTTGGTAAAATTATACGCTTGGATGCAGGCGAATAAGTTCAGTTTAAACTTGTCAAAAACGAGGTACATAATTTTCAGACCCATTAATGCCTCAGTTCATTACACACTTAACCTAATATACGCCAACACAAAACTGCAACAGGTAACAACTCAGAAATTTCTTGGTGTCTGGTTTAATGAGCACTTATCATGGAACACACCTATTTCAAAACTTATTACGGACCTTAGTAAAACTGTAGGTTGTCTTTACCGGATCAGCGATCTCTTGCCAGTTTCCCTAAAGGTGTCCATATACTATGCACTATTTTTTTCCAAATTGTCCTATTGTGCACTGGTCTGGGGCACTACAACAATAAGTAACTTACAGAAGTTATTGCTTTTACAAAAGAAGGCATTGCGGGCTATTGAGGGTTACCATGGTAGGCCCGAAAACCTACCAACATTACCACTCTATCATAAGCATAATTTACTTAAAGCAAACCATGTTTACACATATCGCCTGTTACAGTACATCCATCGTAATCGTTTGTATTCCATTGCTCCTAACCGCCCTCCTTCTAAATATCCCCTTCGGCAACACAGAAACTTGGTCCCTAAAACGAGGACAAATTACGGCAAACAAAAGCTCGATTACCAAATTACAGTTGTTCTCAATAACCCATCTTTAAGCGTCATGTTTGATCTCTCTAAGAACAAATTTAAAAAAGACATAAAAAAGTTACTAATTAGCACTGACTCAATATGATGTCAGTTTTTCACTTAGCGAAGCGTCTCTTGTTTTCGTATCAAGTTGTTTATGTGTGTGTTTTCTTTATCGACCTCATGCCATGTTTATACACTGCCTTTGATTTATGGTGCACTGTCTTTGTATTAAAAGTAATATTTTTACACGGTAATATTGTCGTTTCATGAAATGTAGTTTGTTCACTATCATACTATGATGCAATGTATTTGATGCAATGTTGTTTTGATGCAATGTATTTTTCACTATCATACTATGTTAATATTTATTTCTGTGTTGCTCACTGCTGTATTGGCTGTTTTGGGGAACTGTGACCTCGTCAGGCTTTACCGCCTTTTGTCGCAGTTCCCTCTTTCATCTTTGAAAGAAAATAAACCTCAACTTCAACTTCAACTTCAACTTCATATTATTGGCGAGGGATGTACACCTTCGTCCACAAATACGTACGCTCCTGCATTGCCTGCCAGCGACGCAAATGTGTCCCGCATCTCTCCAACCGCTTCCCTGCCCAGCTCAGCCATTGGACCGTGTCGGCATTGATATATACGGGCCTCTTCCATCTACTGGCGCTGGCAACCGATGGATTGTTGCCACCGTAGATCATTTGACACGGTATGCTGAAACCGCCGCCTTGCCTGCCGCATCAGCAAAAGATATCGCCTCGTTCATTCTAAACAACTTCGTTCTCCGCCATGGCGCTCCTCGTGAACTGTTGAGCGATCGGGGCCGCGTATTCCTCTCGGATGTCCTGCAGTCACTCCTATCTGAATGCCAAATTATTCACTGCACTACTACTGCTTATCATCCACAGACCAATGGCTTAACAGAACGATTCAACAGAACTCTTGGTGACATGCTATCAGTGTATGTTGCATCTGACCACTCCAACTGGGACCTTGTACTTCCGTTCGTCACTTACGCATATAACACCGCCTCTCAAGCCACTACCGGATTCTCACTATTCTTTCTGCTTTACGGCCGCCATCCCTCCAGCACCATTGATACGGTTCTCCCGTACCGGCCGGACCCTGCTGAATGCTCGCCTGTTTCTGCGGTTGCTGGGGGTTTGTCTGGTCTGGACCGGTTTCAGTACATAAGGCTTTAAACGTATTGCTCCGATAGCCTAATTAAGGACTTGTGGATTGAGTGGCTTACTCTGAAAGTTGTAGTGAGTTGTATCGCGTTAGATCGCGAAAATTTGTTTCTCTATCTTTATTATACCTTCTCTCTTTCTATCATCTTTTATACCTCTTAGCCCTTTCCCCAGCACAGGGTATTGAGCCGGTTTTTACAATGGCTAACTTCCCTGCCTTTTCCTCCTTTTTTCAACCAGTGAAATAGTAGAGCTCTTACCGAGGCTAGGGACACTGGGAAACAACAGACCCAATCATCTGGCAGTCGCCGTAAACTGTACAGCCCCTCGGCGTCGGTTCGCCGCGCACATGTGAATTAGAAGGCCTTTTGATGGCCGAATATTCGGCGATTATATTATACGCTATCTTCACCGCACCAGGTATTATAAGGAACCAAGGAGCTTTTCCATAAAGCAGATCGTAGTGTGGCCGAATTTCAACAGACCGGACGCGGGAAAGAGGCGGTGTCTTTTTGTACGGTTCCAGCGTCGTGGTGTGGTATAGTTATGTAGTGCGTTGTGATGTGTGTGGCGTGCGCTTGCGTGTGTTGCACTCACACGACGGTGACGTGAAGGATGTTTCAGCCGAAGACCTCGGCAAAACGGCGCAGTGTTGGTTGTAGCGATAGGTCTACTTGTGCGTATAGCGAAAGCACCTGATTGCCACGGAGGATGGAAAATGACTAGGAGGCACCCTAAGCACAAAGATGAGACAAATGCTTGTACTAAGCATAATTCCCATGGTGTCGGAATTAATGCAAGGCCAGAGCTCCCGCTAGTGATATTTGTAGGCAACTTTATGACACATGTTAGAGCGCAGTGGCACATAAGACCATGATTGGTCAGCATGAGACGACTAGTTCGCGGATCGAGTGGCTCCTTCGAGGAGAGTAGCACGCTTGAATTTTGAACCGTTTCTGTGGCGTGCACCAATCTAATACTTCGCACACACAAAATCGCCATAGCGCAGTCTACCGACGGCACTTGCTTGTTATAAATTCCCAAACCAGGCGAGGGGCCCCTAATTAAAGGAATTTTGATGAGTAAAAACAATGTGCGAGTTTAATTTTGCTTCCGCAATGGTGACTTGAAATCAGCTAGTGTTTATTTGGCAGAACAGTAAGCTCTAGGTCTGCGACTGTTGCCATATTGTCGTATTCCCCGGTGCTGCTTCGAGTGGTTTGAGATAATATATGCAGATAGATGTATACATACTATATGAGTGAAAATTTTACTTGTTGCATACTATCGGCGATGCTTAATTGTGGATAATTGTTAGTGTTATTCGTCACTCAGACAAACGAGCAGTGAGTATCGAAATGTATATACAATGTGAACAAGTGATGTGTCTTAAAGACTGCTTTCGCTCTCCTTAAAGAATTTCTTACAGGCACAGAGAGAAAGAGAAGAAAAGGCAGTGAGGTTAGCTAGACTTTGTTCTGTTTTCTACACTACCCGAGGGGAGGAGGGCGGCGGGGTGGTGATAAAGAGAAAAGACTGGAGTTAAGGTCAATCCCCCGCATTAGACAAGGCGCAGCGAGTCTACAGCCGAACACTCAAGTCTGTCGCCTTCGTGCGCTGTAGAAAAGCTCGTATGGCTTTCGGGCCTGATGAGCTGTGAAGCCAGGCTGGCGTTGCTTTGGCGTTGTTCGTCGAAAGGCGAACAGTGGTTGTGGCATAGATTCTTAATCTAGCAATACCTTAGAGGACACGTAAGCTGGGGCGCTATAACGTAAAACTATTCCAAACTTTTCTATTCCAATTCTCCAATAAGGCCACCGCGATTGGTCAAAAACATTTTTGGACCCCCCCCCGCCCATTTCACCTCTCTGTCACGCGACGTCCCGAAAACCGCGATAGATTCCCATCTGATATGACGTGTACACACTGATTATGCATAATTTGACCGAACAAAACAAAAATATTTATTTCTGATTCGACGCCTTTTTTGCCATTAGGCCTCGGCTGTTGGTCAAAAGTTTTCGAGCTGCACCCACTTCACCTGCCTTTCACGCGACGTAACAAAACCGCAAAAACTTACCGCGTCAAAGCGACGCGTGCGCGTTAAAGATGAATTAATATGCCGAACAAAACAGAATTTTCTTCTGAATAGCCGCAGGCTGCCCCCTTCCGAAAGGAATAAAAGATGGCTGCCGCCAATCGCTCCGGCACTGGCTACTCGCCCCTGTAGGAGAACATGTGTTTATTTGCGTATAATAAAGCTTTTTGCATAGCCGTGTAACGTTTTCGAGAACTTTCGGCACGTTTACTACCTCGTTCTGCCAACTCTTCTTTGCTGAGGATCCGTTTTAACGTCATTCTTAACTTCCGTTGCATGCCGCCGCGATTGTCGACGAGCCACCGCAAGCTAAGTAAGAGAAAGCGGACCAATCGCAGACGCCGGCACCACCCTCTTCATCCGGTTATCGATATTCAGTGCAGAGGCTCGGCCCCATCGAATCCCTCTCCACTTGAGCATGCTCCTCGGCTCTTGTGAGCCAATTAGATAAGACAAGCCGCTCAGTGCAGGCAATGTTATTCGTTTTTCAAGGAAACAAAAGTGACCTCCTATGAACGAGAGGAGCATTTGATTGGTTTGTTCAGACAACCCTGTGGGTGACCGCCCGAAGCTTGCGTCGGCGGTTACGCAAATTTGACGTCAGGAGATTGGAATAAAAACACCTTGGAAAAGTTTTACGTTATACGGCCCCTGAATGCATGATTAACAGCACTAAGCGCTAACGCTAGCCACCAAACTAGGCAGCAACAGTGTGTGCTATGCTCTTCCTCTCCGTTGTCAGAGAAGTTTCATAACTGATCGAAACACCGTCACACTATAGATAAGGTTTCATTCGTTTCGGCATTTTATTATGTCCGTGCGGCATGGCTTCCACCATGTCGAATGTATGACAATGGGGGGCTGCAAGGGGCAATATAAGCAATTAGGACATCCGCGCTGTTGTGATCTTGATTGGCACTTTTTTGAGGAAAATATAGCCAACGCGGCCGAGCAGCATAGCGAATGAAAGAGTACGCAAGAATGTGCATACGTTACATGTGCCATGATGTCGTCGCTCATTGACTTCCTTGCTTAACGGAATCAAATACGGCTAGTTGGAAAAGACATCACAGTAAATTTTTTTTATATTCTAAGGACTGCCATTATACTTTAAGAGTTCGGAAATGCGACATAACAGAAATTTCAAATCACTGCTCTTTTGATGTAAGAAATGACAAGAGGTGCGTGTCATGATGTGAATACTGCGTGTACTTCGTGCAGTATTCACATCATTTTCGTGCTGCGGTAACCAACGCACTGGCGAGTTCCGAGATTCGGTGCAGCAGTTTTGTTCTGTTTCTAATGCTTCCTTAATGAAAATCATAATGCTTTCATGAAAACAGGAAAAAAAATGAAACAGTACATGGACGAGTGCATGATACTGGTTTTGCGTGGCTTGCGCGGGTGCGCTTTAAAACCACGGCGCTGTAATGATGCTTCAGAAGCTTTCCTTTCCTTTCTTCTTCTCCTCCCTTAAATTTGTTCTCTTAATTACTACACGCAGAGCCAAAGCAACAGCGCTCACATTTGATCCCGCATATGAGATGAATATATGTATATATATATATATATATATATATATATATATATATATATATATATATATATATATATATATATATATATATATATATATGTAGAGAGAGAGAGAGAGAGAGAGAGAAAATTATCAGTCATAGCACTCGTGCTATGACTAATTTGAGTGCTATGACTGATAATTCTCTCTCTCTCTCTCTCTCTCTCTCTCTCTCTATATATATATATATATATATAGAGAGAGAGAGAGAGAGAGAGAGAGAGAGAGAATTATCAGTCATAGCACTCGTAGTACAGCCCTCTCGGCCGTTCTCTTTTTCGAAAGTAGTCTTATTAGGGTTATTATAATTACACGAAGGTCGCCCTCGTGAGCAGCAGTCCTTGAGATAGTTACTCGAGCTAGCTTCCCACGCTAAGAGTGCCGCGCTCGCACCTGTTTAAGGTTTTCCTAGACTCTAGAGCTATACTATGCCCGCGAAGCCTTGAGCGATCGGAACGCACGTTTTCTGCGCTTGGCCGGCAAAAAAGGGGGCTTTGTTCCGGCCATAAAGCACTCCATGTCTCAGTAAGATGCCTGGTGTGGTCTCGTGCGGACGCTGTCATCTCGGTGAGCGCATATTCCCCTCATCTTTTAAAAAGTTCAATAATTCCAAGCATTTGTCTCGCAAACCATACTTAGTTCAAGGGAATTTTCCACGTCTCAATAATTTCTCTCGTCGTATTCGAGTGCCGATTGTCCTGTTATCGGTTGTTCACGAAACTTTCTCTCAAGTCTCCAAATATTTTAAGGCAGTTTGTCGTGTGCGTATCATGACCACGCACGCTTATATCTCCTTCCTTTTCTCTACCGCGGGTGCGCTTTAAAACCACGGCGCTGCAATTATGTTTCAGAAACTTTCCTTTCCTTTCTTCTTCTCCTCCCTTAAATTCGTTCTCTTAACTACTACACGCAGAGACAAAGTAACAGCGCTCGCATTTAGTCACATATAGGAGATGAATGTATATATATATATATATATAGAGAGAGAGAGAGAGAGAGAGAAAATTATCAGTCATAGCACTCGTAGTACAGCCCTTTTGGCCGTTCTCTTTTTCGCAAGTAGTCTTATTAGGGTTATTATAATTACACGAAGGTAGTTCGCCCTCGTGAGCAGCGGACCTTGAGATAGTTACTCGGGCTAGCTTCCCACGCTAAGAGTGACGCGCTCGCCTAGCACGTGATCAAGCTTTTCCTAGTCTCTAAAGCCGCTCGAGTTTGCTCTTATCCACGGGCGGCCATTTTGCCGAGAAAGTATGCCTTCCAATCGACCATCGCGGACAACATTAGTCCCTTTCCACGTAACTATGAGGCTCTGGACAGGAGCTATGGCGCTTCAATGTAACCTGAAGCCTGACGGACCAACCGACTGAGCTATCTTTCCGGGCAACATCCAAGGGTCACGAGTTCAAATCAGCTGTTCTCTTCCTTTTTTAGTTTTTGTTTTCCTTCTTTTCTTTTCCTTTTTTTTCTTCCCCCTTTTTAATGTCTTTTCTTTAAGTTTATCACTGTAAAAGGACCCTCCTAAAAAAATAGAAAAAAATATTTTCTATTATATGGCCACACATGTGCAGGTCATAAATACCAGGTTCTCTCGTTGAGTGCCATCCGTGCGGTATAACCGAGCTCAGATTGGTCCACCTTCAGTGATCAAATAAGGCCCCACTGTAGGTTAAATGAGGCGTACAACTCCTGCGCGGGCGGTAGAGTATCCGCCTCGCGTGGAAGAGGACCGTGGTTCGAATCCCGGTGCCGCGCGATTCTCCACCGGAAAAAAAAATACCGTGTTGAGAAAATTGCACAAACAGGCCTGGAGTGCGGCCTGATCCCCGTGACCAGAACCGGTAACGCACTCTCTCATCAGAGCAGGATTGGCCACCCTGGTGCAGTACTTGGCCACAACCTCCTATATGATTACAACAATCAAACCCCGGCCCTCAGTCCCCAGAAGCCGCGAAGCAACTGACCACGGCCGCGGTCAGATCTGTGACGCAGCAGAGGGTGCTAAGAATACCTGGCTCCGGACAGGCTGCCATTGGAATCGGAACCTGGCAACGTTTAACGTTAGAACGTTATCTAGTGAGGCGAGTCTAGCAGTGTTATTGGAGGAATTAGAGGGTAGTAAATGGGATATAATAGGGCTCAGTGAGGTTAGGAGGACAAAAGAAGCGCATACAGTGCTAAAAACGGGCACGTACTGTGCTACCGGGGCTTAGCGGAGAGACGAGAACTAGGAGTCGGATTCCTGATTAATAAGGATATAGCTGGTAACATACAGGAATTCTATAGCATTAACGAGAGGGTGGCAGGTCTTGTTGTGAAACTTAATAAGAGGTACAAATTGAAGGTAGTACAGGTCTACGCCCCTACATCCAGTCATGATGATCAGGAAGTCGAAAGCTTTTATGAAGACGTGGAATCGGCGATGGGTAAAGTCAAAACAAAATACACTATACTAATGGGCGACTTCAATGCCAGGGTAGGCAAGAAGCAGGCTGGAGACAAGTCAGTGGGGGAATATGGCATAGGCTCTAGGAATAGCAGGGGAGAGTTATTAGTAGAGTTTGCAGAACAGAATAATATGCGGATAATGAATACCGTTTTCCGCAAGCGGGTTAGCCGAAAGTGGACGTGGAGGAGCCCGAATGGTGAGACTAGAAATGAAATCGACTTCATACTCTGCGCGAACCCTGGCATCATACAAGACGTAGACGTGCTCGGCAAGGTGCGCTGCAGTGACCATAGGATGGTAAGAACTCGAATTAGCGTAGACTTGAGGAGGGAACGGAAGAAACTGGTACATAAGAAGCCAATAAATGAGTTAGCGGTAAGAGGGAAACTAGAGGAATTCCGTATCAAGCTACAGAACAGGTATTCGGCTTTAACTCAGGAAGAGGACCTTAGTGTTGTAGCAATGAACGACAATCTTATGGGCATCGTTAAGGAGTTTGCAATAGAATTCGGTGGGAACTCCGTTAGACAGGATACCAGTAAGCTATCACAGGAGACGAAAGATCTGATCAAGAAACGCCAATGTATGAAAGCCTCTAACCCTACAGCTAGAATAGAACTGGCAGAAGTTTCCAAGTTAATCAACAAGCGTAAGACAGCTGACCTAAGGAACTATAATATGGATAAAATTGAACAGGCTCTCAGGAACGGAGGAAGCCTAAAGGCAGTGAAGAGGAAACTAGGAATAGGCAAGAATCAGATGTATGCGTTAAGAGACAAAGCCGGCAATGTCGTTACTAATATGGATGAGATAGTTCAAGTGGCTGAGGAGTTCTATAGACTTATACAGTACCAGTAACACCCACGACGATAATGCGAGAGAGAATAGTCTAGAGGAACTTGAAATCCCACAAGTAACGCCGGAAGAAGTAAAGAACGCCTTGGGAGCTATGCAAAGGGGGAAGGCAGCTGGGGAGGATCAGGTAACAGCAGATTTGTTGAAGGATGGTGGGAACATTATCCTAGAAAGACTGGCCACCCTATATACACAATGCCTCATGACCTCGAACGTACCGGAATCTTGGAAGAACGCTAACATAATCCTAATCCATAAGAAAGGGGACACCAAAGACTTGAAGAATTATAGACCGATCAGCTTACTGTCCGTTGCCCACAAAGTATTTGCTAAGGTAATCGCAAATAGAATCAGGAACACCTTAGACTTCTGTCAACCAAAGGGCCAGGCAGGATTCCGTAACGGCCACTCAACAATAGACAATATTCACACTATCAATCAGGTGATAGAGAAATGTGCAGAATATAATTAACCCTTATATATAGCCTTCATTGATTACGAAAAAGCGTTTGATTCAGTCGAAACCTCAGCAGTCATGGGGGCATTACGGAATCAGGGTGTAGATGAGCCATATGTAAAAATACTGGAAGATATCTATAGCGGCTCCACAGCCACCGTAGTCCTCCATAAAGAAAGCAACAAAATCCCAATAAAGAAAGGCGTGAGACAGGGAGATATGATCTCTCCAATGCTATTCACAGCATGTTTACAGGAGGTATTCAGGGACCTGGAGTGGGAAGAATTGGGGATAAAAGTTGATGGAGAATACCTTAGCAACTTGCGATTCGCTGATGATATAGCCTTGCTTAGTAACTCAGGAGACCAATTGCAGTGCATGCTCACTGACCTGGAGAGGCAAAGCAGAAGAGTGGGTCTGAAAATTAATCTACAGAAAACTAAAGTAATGTTTAACAGTCTCGGAAGAGAACAGCAGTTTACGATAGGTAGCGAGGCACTGGAAGTGGTAAGGGAATACATCTACTTAGGGCAGTTAGTGAACACGGATCCGGATCATGAGACTGAAATAACCAGAAGAATAAGAATGGGCTGGGGGGCGTTTGGCAGGCATTCTCAAATCATGAACAGCAGGTTGCCACTGTCCCTCAAGAGAAAAGTGTAAAACAGCTGTGTCTTACCAGTACTCACGTATGGGGCAGAAACCTGGAGGCTTACGAAAAGGGTTCTGCTAAAATTGAGGACGACGCAACGAGCTATGGAAAGAAGAATGATGGGTGCAACTTTAAGGGATAAGAAAAGAGCAGATTGGGTGAGGGAACAGACGCGGGTAAATGACATCTTAGTTGAAATCAAGAAAAAGAAATGGGCATGGGCCGGACATGTAATGAGGAGGGAAGATAACCGATGGTCATCAAGGGTTACGGACTGGATTCCAAGGGAAGGGAAGCGTAGCAGGGGGTGGCAGAAAGTTAGGTGGGCGGATGAGATTACGAAGTTTGCAGGGACAACATGGCCACAATTAGTACATGACCGGGGTAGTTGGAGAAGTATGGGAGAGGCCTTTGCCCTGCAGTGGGAGTAACCAGGCTGATGATGATGATGATGCTGATGATGATGATGAATCGTCTTATCGTATGCTAAATAAATGGGACAACTACCGTGACTTCAGCTCTTTCTAAGCCTGCTTCTGAATTTAAGACAGGTGTCACCTCTTATTTTCAATAACCTGCAGTTTTCGATTACAGGTCAACGAGGTCTTGAAAAAGTGTTTCTTTTTCATGTCACAGCACTTTCACTCGATTCCAGCTGTAATGAACCTTGTGCTGATTTCTACGGATTCCTTGAATTGTCTTGCGATTTCCCCGTATTAAATGAAAAAAAAAAAATTCTTTGTCAAGAATCGTGGGAGGCCATGTTCGCGGCACCGGATTCGGAGGACCAGCGCAAGCTAGTTAACCAGGCCAGCGAAGCAGCAAAGGCCAATAGCTACTGGAATGACGAGGCCAGCCGCCTTGGGTGAAGAAGCACTCTTTCTTGGTGCTTCAGATTATTTAACTTTTATTATCTCTCTCTCTCTCTCTCTGTCTCTCTTTTGTTAGTTGTGCTGCAAAGTGATGATCACTATAATTCATTTATATTTTAAACAGCCTGGGAAAATGATATGGCGGAAGAGGTTTTCTTAACTTGTCGTTTTAAAATACTTTGCAAGGTATCTTATTCCAGAGGAATATAACGATTCTTTTTCGTGCTGTGATGTAGGAAGAAATTACTAAGCGTTCTGATATAAGTAAAATACGCCGCACTTCTCTTCGATTTTCTATTATTAAAGTTAAAAGACTCCTTTATTTTTCTTGATACAGACCTGAAAAACAAATCTGGGAGTTTCAAATCTAAGGAAGTATACGGAGAACAAAGCGTTTTAAGCCCCAAGACGAGCAGATTAGAAAGCTAAGAAAAAGAAAGAGAATAATTTACACTGGAAGCACTGTTCGCAGTGCAACGCGCGACGACATACGGTAGCTGTCGCTTCATAAAGACAACGGAGTCGTATTATAACAAGAACAAAAAATGCCACAGGAAATCGGCCGTCATCTGAGGATATTATCATTTGCTGATGGGAAACAACAGTGAAATTTCTCTGGAACATGTGCTTTGAGAAAAAATAAACGACAAGTTTGGCGTTTTATATGCGCCACGTGAGTGAATGGTGCTGCAAGCAAGAAGATTGAAGCTTTCGTTGAAAATTGCTGACGCGGTGCGGTAGGGGCTTCGTCATTTTTGTCGTACCCTTGTGGAAAAAAGAAATGATAGGTATTATGAGCTGTAAGAACTTGACGGAAAAGTCATATTTAGAAAACTTCGCTAACTTCCAAAAAATAACTTATACGCTGCCTACTGACGTATAATACATGGCGCACTGAGATCCTTACGTAATTATCATTAAAATAATGCAACTGAGTTTACGAGTGCACTAATTAAACGCTTGCCCTGCGTAGTTGTGGCTGCCACAGTAACGAAACACTAGAACGGCAAAATGCGGCGCGTTTATTCAACCGGCCCATTTCTGACTATCTAAGTAAAGCTTGAAGACAGTCAATGGTTTACAAATATTGCATTCGGCGGGTACCTGACGTTCACGCTCATCTATATAAACGCAGTGCGAATCATCACTTCCGTTGCTAAAACGAGGCCCGACTTCGGACAGCGGACGCTCGGCGGGAGATGTTATGTCGAAGCTCACGGGCACGTCCTCTCCGGGCATCGTTGTCCCATCCGACCGGCTAGTTATGCGTACGCCTGCGCCCAAACCACGCTGTGGCTGTTCATGTCAGCGTCCGCGAGTTATACACTCTCCCGCTATTGAGAGTTGAACGTTGAAAAGGGGGATCAACAAAAGGGCGGCAGCCAATGCTACGGCGGCTCGGTGCTGCCATCTTGCGCACTAAAACTTCCTCCAACTGGTAACGCAACTTTTCTCTCGCCTCCTTCCCTTTTTGTCTGTCCTCTACGCGTGCGGCCGTCCTCCTCCTCTCTCTCCTCGTATCTCGCTCCGCCGCCGCTGCGATGCTTTGCTGTTGTTTTGCGCGCTGGCAGTTGTTTCCGTGCCAGCTCCGCACATCCTGCAAAAGGGGGAGGGCCCCTCCGGGCGAGTTGGCTTGGCGGCAAGCGCTGCTGGGGCGGCCGACCGTTTTCGCCGGGGTCTTGCCACGCGGGCGTGGCTGCTAGTGAGAGCGCCTCGGCCGCAGCTGTGTCCACGCCGACACTTGTCGAACGAGCGTCAAAGCAGCGCACCCGCGCACTCCAGCGTCTTGCGTTTTTCCTGCCAGCAGCCAACCCTTGATTTGCACCGCAGGTGAGTGTGCGATCGGGACCTGGCCACGCGTCTCTGCGAGCGAAGCTTGCACAGGTGCGTGGCCTGCCGCCCACCGGTAACTTCGCAGGCGATGCAGCGGTATTGTTGCAGTGCACCGGTAATGTTGCGGAATATCAGTGTTGTCGTAGAGCAGCAGGTGATACGTGTTCCGCGGTCGAGGTACTGGGCCTTCGCTTATTTTTTTTTTTCATCTCTATCGTGCTCAGCACTAACCGCTAAGCGAAGGCGAGCAAAATGCGAAGCAGTCCGAAATCCGCCGCCCCCTTCTGCCGGTCTCAGAGCTAGCAGTCCGCTGAGTTGGGATTGAAACATAATCGAGCATACCGCGTAACTCTGAGTCAGGTAATAAATACTTTATTCGGACTCCCGCTTTCTAACTAGTCGAGTTGAGCAACAGGTGCAGACGTTGCTCTGTTGGGGCAAAGCCGGCATAGCAGACGGCGCTGCCCACGTCCCCAGTAAGGGAAAGGGAATTCGTCGCCTTGAGCAGAACCAATTATGGGGCAGCAGTGGATTGCCACAGTTTGCGCCTCGAGCACGATGTTGCCGTGGAAGTCTAAATGGTTTTGCACGCCCCTCAAGGCTTCAGCCATGTCGTGAACTTGGGCCTGGGATGAACTTGGGCCTGGATATGCGGCGATACCACATGCTCGGCTTTTGGCATCCTGCGTGAAAGCGCGAATGTTGAAGCGCTATTAAATGTTCGCGCGTTCACTCAAGGTATTTCAACACTAACTAGCCCAATCGGCTATACGTTACTTGTCTTCTAGGTTCCTCCTATTTATAGACGCCAAAGAGTCCCACCAAATCAAAGCTGCTTGCAAAGGCTGACTGTTTTAACTCGCTAGGTGGACACTACGACACTCCACGTGTCAAATTTCCTTGATTCTTTTCCCCCCTCACTTCGAAAAATGATCCATTGTTTATGATTTCTAAGTAGCTTATGGTATATGGTATCGTCAATGTGGCAAGCAAACGCTATTTACCTCTCCTTACCCTCACGCAGCGTCACACATGCTCATATTTAGAACGATATTAAATTATGATTGTGGCAAGTAGAAAGAAAAACAATGCTTTAATTGTAGGGGTAAATAAGGGAAACGCTGATGCTGACCAGAAAGTCATGTCGTGCTTTATTTTTCACGGATTTCTCCTCATATTACTTTTTTTAGCATACTTTAATTCTGCATGACATGCGCTACGAGTACATTCACGTAATGAGGCATCCACACGCTGAGCTCGTTCCACACCGGCTTCGGTGACGATCACTATACTGCTTCGGGAAAGTCTACGTTAACCACAGAAAGAAAAAAAAGCACACACAAAAGAAAACGCACAGAACTTCTTTGCGTGCAGTTCTCCGGTAGCTGTTTGTCGTTTCATCGCAGCTAACTCAGAGGAGGCCTCAGTCGAACACAACAGAAGCAGTTACGTGCTCGGGTGAGCGCGAATATCGGCAGCCGAGACGTAAGCGCCGCTGCGGCTGCTGCTCTCAGCGCTACCCGAGCGGGAGACCCTTGCTCGCGGCAGACGCTCTTTTTTGAACCACGAAAAGGGGAAGCGCTGAGCATGACGCCTTCCTTGCATTTGTTTTCATGTTTGCGAGTGGGGAACGCAGCCAGGGCAGCGAGCCTCCAATAAAATGTCCCCACCCCCTTTTCTTTTTTCATTCGGTCGTCTGCTGGTGTTCGCTTTACTGCGCGAACAACGCCTCGCGTTGATGGCCTAAAACAACGCGAAGCGTGCGGAACGACAACTACCCAAAGAACCGAATGAACGCAAACGGGGGCATTGACGGCTGAATGACTCTGAGTGGCATATCAATGCACCGTTCACGCTGCGTTGGCTGCATTGACAGCAGAGTTCGTGTTCTGTCCGATGGAGCCCATTAAAGTAACGGGCCTTCTCACGCGAACCTTGAGCGAGTTTTGTTTTCATTTCGTTCTTCATTTCTTTTTACGCGCTCCTATTCTGCCACCCGTACAAAAGGCCTGTGTTATCGTACTCGAGATAGGCTCGTGTCAGTCACTGAGTTTTGCTCCATGTTGCATGACGTCCTCCCCGCGTGCAGTTTGTTTGTCAGTCGTGCTCTTTCAAGGCCCTCTTCTGCGCCACGTGACAGGAACGCTTCATGCACTGTCAATAACCACCGGAACAAAAAGCATGTACCGATGGTGTACTGATAGGCCGGGAAGGTCTCTTATTTCCTTCCTGTAATGTTCGTTAAGCTCTTTCATTCCTTCATGTAATGTTCGTTACTTTGTTTCCTTATAGAACAAACTTGTTATTTTATCCGTGGTATGCCGTTTACTTATGTTAAACCTCAAATGCCGAGATCATGGCTATCTGCATAAGAAGCAACGCGCATTCTAATAACCAAATGGCGAACTGCTGCGTTCTTTTCTTTTACGTCTTGTTTTCTGATCTTTTCTGCCCCTTATCCCATTTCCCTGTGCAAAGTAGCCAACTGGACACTTTGTCTGGTTAACCTCTCTGCCTTTCGCCTCTTGCTGTCCCTCCCTCCTAATAACCAAATGTCTTCCGAAATAGGATGAAATTAATTGTACTCAGAGGTTTTACGTGCCGAAACCACGATCTAATTGTGAAGCATGCAACAACAGGGGACTGCGGATTAATTTTGATCTCCTGGGGTTCTGTAACGTGCACACGATCGTCTTTATTTTTTTTTTCGGCATTTAAATGTGGCCGCCACGGCCATGATCGAGTCGGTGACCTCGTGCTTAGCAGCGAAGTGTCAGCCACTGGGCTAACACGTCGGGTGAGAAGGAAATCGCAAGATGCGTGGTCATCGCTGTCTTGGTCGACGCGTTATGGCAATGCTGTAGCACACAGGAATAATTAATGAGCCAGCAAAGCGGAGTAGACGTTCAGGTAAGTCTTTCTTAGACGACACCAATATGGCTCTTGTCGGAATCACACGTCACAAACTATACCGTTCTGCAAATAACGGTTTCAGCAACAGTAAGTCTACTGGAAGGCTGTCAATGAGGGCTAACTGTGTTGTTGCCGGGTGATGGTTACGTCAGCGACACATCATTACTGGGAACTTTTGAAAAGGATGTGTATGCTCCATAATAACCTATTCGCAGACTGAGCAGAGTCTGTGGGGAGGTATGCAGTTAATTAGTTGGAGCTCCGGGGTGCTGCAACCAATGTTGGCTGTAATAAAGGTGCTCTGCAATAGGAACAAGGATTGTGGATACTCCAAGTACGTTGCCGCGCAATCTTTGAAAGAAATGCAAAAATGTTAGGCTCATACTAAACGTTTATGATTGAGGCAACAATTCTTCTTTTGCGTGGCATAGATTGATATGTGTTACTCGAGTCTGATTTTGTTATTTGTTGTTTGTGTGTCTTGTTATGTAGATATGTCAAGATACGTTAGCCGCCTCATCTGCAAAACTCTCCAACCCTTTCATGCACTTTCACTTGTTTACATAAACTGCGTGGATTGTTAACAGTGTCTCTTAGTGTCGTTCTTTCACTATCTTCTGAGTCTTGCTTTGCTCGTGCGCGGAACTGCAAATGTTCGTGATATTTGCATGTCTCCAGTGCTCTTCGTGCTTTTAGCATTGATTGCCCTGCGATGAGGAGTAGCCATCGCCATAAAGGCGCCTCAACCTACCCTTTATTTGCACACCAATAAAAAGATGTAAAGCAGGAATATGGGCTTTACTGAGACTTTGTGTGTGACTGTGTAACACTGTATGAAGAACATTTCTATTTATTCTATGCTGGAAGGTAAACAGTCCCTCTTATGCGTAACGAACACTATTACTTTGTCAAAAAGAACAGAAGGCCCTTCACCTAAAAGAAGCACATGATAAAAGCGGACGTCCTGAGATACATTCGAAAAGCAATTTCTGTGCCTTTCATATTGAGAATATAATGTTAGTTAAGCAGATACAGTAAACAACCGACGTGATAAGTTAACCGCACTACGTGAAGGGGGGTAAGAAGCTAAGAGGTGTGTACAAGGCATCGTTTCGTAGACGTGTATGTCGATACGAGCGCTCGGGGGAAGCGGTGGGAATTCATCGCTCGAATCAGTGGCGATAGAGACAAGAATGATGACGACATTCAGACGAGTGTTTAGTAGGGAATTTTGTGCCGGTTATTCGAACGATTCCAGCGGGCAGGGATCGCTGCAACAACGTGCGCAATTTATTATGTCTTACGCAATGTATGTAAAAGAATGTAACAAAGCTTTCTATCATCTCCGGAGCTTACAAGCAATATCGAGATACCCAGAGTCATAGAGCTGAATCACCGCTTGCCATTTACTGAACGATGGATCATTTAGCATATGTGTGCGTGCTTTGAACTTTGCTGCTTGTCATCTTTTGCCGCCTTTTGCCTTTCCCGAGTGCAGGGCATCCAATCGGGCTCAGCCTGGCTATCACTCTCTCTGGCAGCTGTACTGCCGCCATTATAAACAGCCCTTTCTTTACGGGCCGGATTCGCAACGCTTTCCGTTAAGTGCCGTTTCCTCTTTGTCTGCCGGCTCCGCTAATAATATGTATGACATGAAGAGTAGCTTACATTTGCTTTTAAGAACGCTTCTAACGTAAGAGCGTTTATCTTGAATACGAGCTTAGAAGATGAAGGTGCGAAAATGACCGGGAACGCATAATAATAACAAAAATAGCCAAACAGGACATCACTATTGGATTGGTTGTGTGTTTTTGTACTTACGTTGTCCGGGTTGTTTATGTTCCTTGACGTCTAAAGTCATAAAGTAATGTCCAACCAATTAGAACATTGAATTGCGCCGTACATGGATTTATAGCTCGATGAACAGCGACAGTGAGCGAGCATGTGGCATGTTTGGGACGGGATAACTGGAACACAAGGCATTAGAAAGTGCCTGTTGGGTGACACTGACATCTAGGACAGCCTGGTCATTGCCTTCATTACTATTTGTCAACTGAGGAGTCAGTAAAAGGTTTGGACTGTAGATACGACCTAGAGGCTTGCAATCGGCTATCTGCCTGCGCTGTTACTATGTTATACGCTGCCATGGTCGTCTGAAGACAGATGCACGTGTAGTCTCGTACAGTGAAGGATGCTTTGAACTCCTCAGATACTTGAAAGCTTGAGAAGATGTTGCGAGCGCCGCCGATGGATCGATTCGTCCAGTAGGGAGGCAAGCTTCTCCTGCAGATTAGGAATAACAGTGAAACGTCGCAGACAGGTGATTGTCTGCACTGCATCTCCGTTCGCCCCTTTTAAACGGCCATAGCCCGCCTGTTTTTCACATTATTCTTTTTAACCCACATAAATTACGCACTTTGCACTGATAGAATGATGGCAGCTCGTGAAGTCGGCTGGAGCCATGCTGGGCATCCCTGCTAACGTTCCCTAATAAAGAAAGCGAAGCCCTGTTGGCCGAGGTGATGTAACTATTTTATCAGTTATTCCATTTTGAGCTTAGGCAGTGGTTCGAGCGGCTGTACACCCACGTTATACCTGGAACGGCCGCCCGTGAACAGCGGAGGACTAAATAAAAAATACGAAAGGTATCGAGCGAAAGAAATGTTTAGGTTTCACCGGGCCAGTTCGAATGAAATTGACTCTGTTGTTAGCAGCTTCTCGAAGAAGCCTCCATAATTTTTAATTAACTAATTGTTGATAATTGCCTAAGTTTCTAACAATGCAGTTTACCGCCAATGTGTTAATAAGTTCTAAGAGCAATGTTTTTAGCGTCGGTCCTTCCACATTTCCCCCCTTTCTTTACGAAACCGCGCGAAATCTGGAAAAAAAAAAATCCACCGTGAACTCTCATTTGCGTACTGCTGAAGTGCTTGTCTCAAAAACTCTGTGAATGTTTTATTTATTTGTTTATTTATTTGTACAATACCTTACAAGGCCGCTACATGGGGATTGAGTAAGGGGGGCATAAAATCAAGTAAGTACATACAATCTAGTAACTGTATCCTAGTAATCTAGTAATTGAGTGATTTTGTTCGTGTAATCATCAGTCACGCTCATTCATAAGTATGACATTATTGACGCTTTTTCATTTAGCCTGGTATAGAAAATCGACAGCCTGTTATGTGGGACGTGATAACTTGGTTCTCGCAGATTGCTCGACGCTGTTGCAAACTCTCCCTTGCCCGGGCCGGACGTGATTTTATGGCGCTGGCAGGAGTTAAGACGCTATAACCACGGTAAATGCGACGTGAAATCGATGCAACCACCGGTTCAGGAAGGGAGCATGTTGAGTTCGTTAGCGGCGTGTTTTGGAGTAGCACTGCTGTAGCGCGTGCATGTGGGAGACGGCGTAGGCGTCTCTCTTTTTCTGTCTGATTTTTCATAGCCCAAATTTCGCGTTTTTTTGTGTAGCCTGAAAAAAGAAAGAAACAAGAAAGAGCTCTGTTCAAGATCTCGCACCGCAAACTAAAACTGATGTTTGTAAATGTGCTCTACCACGTAGTGACAGGCTGACCGTAAATTTACATATTAAAAATTAGATAATCTCAACAATTTATCTCCTTAAAGAGAACACAAAATACCGGATGCTCCTTAAAAAAATTTCTCCGTGTGACCCAGGATCCTGCTGTATACCGTACAACAATATTCACAATATAGCGACTGCGGTTTACATGCTTTCATCCAGTTCGTGATTCAAGGAAATGAGAAACCATCGTGTTCATTACATGATGTCGTCTGTGCAGCATGTAGTACGTGTGCTATTCGCCAAGATATTTCACGAAGTAGACTAATTTCTGGTATTCATGATCAATATTCCTGAGTATATGTTCTGAGATTGAATACCTAGATGAGACACGTTAGAAAGAAGCTCTGTGGCTTGCTCGTACTACGATGTAAAAGAATAATAAGAAGATAGACAACGAGTTTTAGATTTCTTGTGTTCAGCCGGGACACTCCCAGTATCCGCGATAGCCTTGGACTCGATTCCAACTGCCTTGCTTTCATCTTCAGCCTTCGGAGTGCTTTCGGTATGCCTACACTTGCGACAACGTTCAAAGCCGCCTGCGCACCAACGTTCCGCCAAACCTACATTGTTTTCAGCACTCTATCTTCGGCCACACCTGCTCTGTCTGTCGTTCCGGCAGTCGTTGTTTTCTTAGCTGTTATTCGGAGTCACGGAGTCGTTATTTTCTAACGATCCATTTCATGTTCCATTCTTAACGCCCGTCGCCATTGGCTCAGACGTGGCTCGGACGCTGCCGCGCTTGGTATCGGCCGCTAAGCTGGGTGCATAAGAAAAAATGAACAGTAAATTAAACTCTACATAACCCGTTCCTTACTGGTATGTGAGTGCATCTTAACTGATATATTTGTTTGCTTAAATGACGTACCAGAGGTTTGAACATGCTTACCCGCATCTCCTTCACAGTACTTAGAACCATCATCATCATAATGAGTTCTACCCCAGTTTGCCTTCGTCTTCGAATTGTTGTAGCGCACAGAAGAAGATACAGACGCAGACATAAATGGTACACCGGACAACACACCTTATGTGTGTCCCTGTCTTTGTGTGTGCTGTGTAACAATTTGAACATGACATGCTAACAAGCCCATGAGCCACTCTCATTGCCTTCGTCGTTCATCAATGAACATTTTTGTCGGTCAGCTACGTGCTTGCAGAAATTTTCAAAACTGCGCCAAGGTTCGTGTATGTAGCCCTCTTGTCGACGAAAGTTAGTTGAGGACGACCACCTTTACTTTCAGATCCGGTGGTTGACGCTTGGCGCTCACAGATGGCTGATTTACGACACCAGTGACGCAATGTTATAACTCTACATTCCTAATGTTACTTTGCTTCGAATTGCAAGAGCAACAAAATAGAGAGGAGGGACAGGCAGGTTAATCGGAAGAGAAAATCCGTCTTGCTATATGCCCTACACTGGGGGACGGGTAAGGTAGAAAAAGCATAAGGAAATTTGTGGCACGTGAAACAAATGTACAACGATAAAGACAGTACCTATATGGAAACGCTTTTGCTTGTCGTGAGTGATGTCTTATCGCCTGCTTGTTCAACTGACATATCGGCCTCACTTGCTATATTGTTTCGTCCCAACGTGGCTTGCTGTAGCGCCAGAATATCACCAACAAAATTTAGTGAATTTTATAGAAGTGAATCTAGCGAGCTGCACAAGCAGCGCGCAGAGTAGAGTGAGGGGAGTGCTGTTTTGTCTGAATAGTGACAGCGAAAGTCTCAACACTAAATAAGGTCCGTGCATTGCCTGCACCGGTACACTAGGCACTCTGCCAAGCGTATACGGAATGATTTCCCGGTGCTCCTTGGTTGGACGATGCAGCCGTGGGGAACGGCCCACTGCCAGCTCGCGCCATCTCATCAATCAGGCACTGCCGTCTTTCCTCTGCCCTGTGGCGAACCTTTTTTATCCACTACCTGGTTCAAATTTCGAAATGTGGCGCGCTTTTACGCAATTAATGGCGCTCACGCTGCCGTATGGGAACCCATCACGGCTCGAAATTATAAAGAGGCGAGTATGAATGCCGCTTTAAGTTGGCCGAAAGAGTGCCCAGTCCTTTGACAAATTGAAAGTGACTTTATTTAAGTACAGCTTCCGTATTAACCATGATACAGCCGTCAGTGAATTATTTGTTATTAATAAATTTGATACTCTTGCGTATGTGTTCAATGAAAGTGTGAGGAATTTGAATCGCTTGGCCTTGTAGCCCGCCATTTATTTTCTTCTCTTATAGCCCTGCTTTTCTATCTTTTATTTTGCCACGTTACTTGAGAGCTTGTTGCTTAGTTCACCGCGTGACATGGGGTCAGTTAGTGATTGAATTTGTCACATCAGTCATTTTTCGTTTGAATCCTTAATTTCTTACCGATATCTTCTTGTAAAAATATTTCTTGCAACGAACGGTTATGACATTACAAGTACGAGTATATATGCTTGCGCGTCAAAGTCTGAGACGCATTTTTGTTTGATCCCTTGCGTGTCACTTGCAGACAGCTGTTCTCCAGAACGCTTGTTTACTGCCGCTTCCTCGTCGTTCTTACTTTTTCCGGTGTTTTCTCGTTACACTCGCCCATGACTGCAGATTACGCTGGTGTTTTCTTCAGAGCTCTCAGAGTTGTTTTCGTTGAAGTGCAAACTGGTCGATTAAGATGGCTTTGGCGGGCTGCGCTGGATGTTGCGAGCCAGTTGTAATACTCGTAGACGATCGCGATGTCGTGGTTGGGCAAGCACAGCAAGAACTCTTTGAAAACAGAGCAGTTATTGGTCGCACTTATATGCTGTTTAAAAACCTAAGTCGTCTATGCGACCGCCCATCTTGTCTTCGTCATGTGTGTGAAACAATCTGAAGTCATCGCCGGCGTAATGACACCGTAGATATAATATTTCGTTTTGGTGCGCGATGAAGCTGTTATTGAGGTCTTGACAAGTACACGGAATGTTTAGAACGGCGGAAGTATGTAAGACTATCGGAAAGTAGAATTAATCATCCGTACAGCAATGCGGTGATGCTTCTTTCGCACTGTGGCCGTTGGCAGAGATGGCTCACTGATACACTCAAACTGCCGGAGCTTGACGACACGTCGAGCGTGGCTGAGCGGTCCATGAATGAGGGTGAAATGAAAGATGTTATCAGGAGCTATGACGTCGGGTGAACCGTGGAGGTGACGGGTCTGCGATGTCCAGTGGAAATGACAGCTTGTGTTCGTGACCTGGTGGTCTCCGAGCTCGTTCATTTTTGAACCTCTACCTGGGTTTGGTTTGGTGTTCAATGGTGGGGCTGGGTTAGATCTGAATGCGGTGGAGAGTTGGCTGCCGGAAGGAGTCTGAGCATTCAGTGGTTTGTCGTTACAGCAGGTGGATTGGCGTACCCACAAAGATCGGAGCGGCAGCGGTGGTGTACCGCTTGTTTCGTACTATTTGGGCTGAAGCACACGGCATAACTTTGAGAGCTGATGCCTCCATGTGTTCCAGCGATGGTTAGCGGGGAAGTCGCGTCACCAATGCTTCGGGCCGTGAAGAAGGTTTGGTTTCAGATACATCCAAGATCTGCTGCGTTAAAAGTAGCTTGCGTTAGGAAGGAAACGTGATCAGGAAGCGAGTATGACATTTAAAGTAGTTTTGCCCTCTTTGACGACACGCTCGGACAGCTTTCAGAGGGCGACATTTGCCAATTTTCCATGGGTTTTCCCATCCACAAGAAAGTGGACGGGAAAACGGCGCCGCGGTATCTCAATGGGTAGAGCACCGCAACGCGCAATGCGAAGACGGGGGATCGTCACCCACCTGCAGCAAGTTGTTTTTTCATCCACTTTCATTTCCATTTATTTATCGTTTGTTTAATTCGATTAGTAAGTAGAAGTTATTTCCCCTATGCTGTCCTTGGTGTCTTTGCTGTCTTCTTATGCTAGGACTAATAAAGATCGGGCCCCTCAGTTGAGTTTCTTGTAGTTTATTTATTTATTTATTTATTAGTACCTCAAATACCCCATTTGGGGTTTTACATGAGGGGTGGGCATATTTAGATCGTATTTTCAATGAATGCCTTGAACGATGGATGGATGAATGACTGGAGTGGTGCACCGCTTCTGCAGGTAGATGATTCCAGTCTTTCGCTGTTTGAACGAAGAAAGAGTTAAGATGAGCGGAGGTGCGAGCTGTAGGGGGATAAACAGCCTTTGAATGGCTATGACGGGATGAAGTGCGATGCGCAGGCGCGATGTCGGTCTGATGAAGTAATGAGTGATAAAAATTGTAAAGGGGCACAGGCTTGCTGTTTTGCGGCGCTGCTCGAGGGTTGGGGGGTTCAGAGATGATTTAAAGGGAAGCTGAAGAGTCTGTCGAATTCAATAAAACGCTCATAGACGGATGCGGGCACCTTATGAACCATGTAGGTAAAATTTGGGTTTTTTTTTCAATTAGGAGCGACGTAATCGTCGGATGAAATTGCACTGTAGCTCCGCCCCCCGTCGAATGCCGCGCGCTTCTGCTGACGCTGGCGATGCGAGCGGAGACCGGAAACCGCGGTGTTGTGACGTCAACTCTAGTGTTTCGTTCCTTCGCAGCGTCCGCGACCGTGCCTGACCGCGCTTGTTTCTGCGTGCGTGCCATCGTAATCTGCTTCGATCGACCCTGCATTCCTTTGTTGGTGCGTCTGTGTGTATGTAGAGTGGTAGTCAACGTGCGTGGTAGTCAACGTGAGTGGTAATCAACGTGAGTGGTAGTCAACGTGGTAGTCAACAGATGAAGGTCACTACACGTACTGCATGAAACGGGAAGCTTTTCACGCGTTTAAACCGTCTTTGTAGATTGCCGACAGCTTTGGACAGCGCACAAATGCCGACGATCGCATTCCCGCTTACGTTCCACGAGGAGGCATGCAGGAACACAACACTACAGTTGTTTGACCGGAAACGAGCTCACTAGATCGGCGAAAGATCGGCGAGATCACTAGATCGCTTTGCAAAAAACATACTCACCAAAGAGCATTGCCAACACGAGGAGATCCCAAGACTTTGCTTTCGTTCGCGTCGAAAGCACTGCTCGCACCAGCATCGTTTGCTTCTTCGAGAGGCCGGCTCTTCGCAATCGGCTCGTACATGTAGGGAGTAACGCCGAACTCCTCAGAAAAACGCAGTCTCTCTAAATTTTCCATTACCGTCTCAGAAAAACAGCACCAAACTACCTGGCACCGCGCTTCATGTGTAGCGGCAGTGGTCGGTTACTAGAGTTGACGTCACGAGGCGCCCGACCAATCACAGGCGGAAACGAGACGCGCGAGCTGGGCGTGTCCGCTGCTGCACTTTTCGTCAAAATAAAATATATTTGCGCTTTCTTTCGCTCAATTTCGATACGATATTCGAATTCGGAGGGTTGAAAACCATTATGTACAGATGTTCACTCATTTTTTCTGGAAAACCTTTCAGCTTCCCTTTAAGTTTAGTAACGCTAGTGTGGTAAGAGTAGTCAGAATGAATGAACCTTGCTGCACGATTCTGTATGGATTCTAGTGCTGTTGCCAGGTTAGATGGGTGTGGGTCCCACACTGAGAATGCGTATTACAGTTTGGGTCGAATGATTGTTAAATATGCGAGTAGTTTTACATAGGGCGGAACAAGACGTAGATTACGGCGCAGGTAGCATAGTACACGATTGGCATCATTGCTAATGTTGCAAATGTGCGAGGACCAACTGAGGTTATTGGACAACTTAATGCCTAGGTACTTATATGAAGTCACAGCACATATTTCCGAACCGGCGATAATGTAATTAGCTGAAATAAATGATTGGCGACGATGGAAAGTAAGTAGCGACGTTTTTTGACGTTGAGGGACATTAGTCAATTATTACACCAAGTTTCAATGACGTTAAGGTCGGACTGGAGAGCGCGAGAATCAGCGTCGTTAGTAATAGGACGATAGATTACACAATCATCAGCAAATAAACTAATTTTGGAAGAACAACCTATCGGTAAGTCGTTAATGTATATTAAGAAGAGTAGTGGCCCTAGAACTGTGCCTTGTGGCACGCCGGAGATAACGGGTGATAAGGTAGACGAGCATTGATTAGCTTAAACGAACTGTTGACGGTTAGTCAGAAAGTTGCGGATCCATTGGAGAACGCAAGGGTTAAGATTAAGACATGATAGTTTTAGAAAGAGCCGTTCATGAGGAACCTTGTCGAAAGCCTTTTGGAAATCTAGGAAGAGGGCGTCTATGGGTATGTTTTGATCAAGATGCGAGCTGATGTCATTAACGAATAGAGCTAGTTGAGTCTCGCAGGACATGCCTTTCTGAAAACCGTGTTGATTAGGATTGAAGAAATTAGCGGATGTTAGGAAGTTTACAATATGAGAATAAATTATATGCTCCATTAGTTTAGAACAAACACTGACGAGGGAGATTGGGCGGTAGTTGTGGCACGATGACGATGATCCTTTTTTTGGTACTGGAATTACTTTACCTATTTTCCAGTCTTGCGGCACCACTCGAGATGATAATCATTGTTGAAAGATGTGGCATAAAAATACACTAGAGATGTGCGCAGTGTTCTTAAGCATTTTGGAGTTGATTCCATCGATGCCGGCTGAGGATGTTAATTTGAGGGATTCAATTAGCTTGGTGATACCATGTGCTTCGATTTTTTTTTTATTGATATGATATAAGGAGATGTTGGCGCGCAATTTAAGGCGCCGGCTACTCCTTATCTCTTGGGTGGTTCCGTCATACATCATTCAGGGTTCACGGTTACATATCAAATAATCTTTTCACACAAGCACCAGGACTTATAACGCAACGTTTCCACAGGAAGACTATGACGTAAGGAACACATGGTGCATACAATATACATGGCAAATGTCTCCAGACTTATGTAGTCGAAAGTCTCAAAAGTACAAACGGTACTGTCGCCTAATAACACATTTTCTAGTCAGCGGGTCAGCGGGTACATACAATATACATGGCAAATGTCTCCACACTTATGAAGTCGAAAGTCTCAAAAGTACAAACGATACTGTCGCCTGATAACACATTGTCTAGTCAGCGGGTGGTATATACATCGTGTAAATATATTAGCACATACAGTCACAAGAGAACAGTCAACATAACATAATTCCCAAACAGATACATATATAGAGTGACATTGAAATGAACAGAACAATGAAAGCACTAATAACGTCCAACGATGCCGCTGTCCTCAAGAAAAGTCTTTAGTGCTTTTAAAGCGCTCTTCTGCAAGGCCGTTGTTGGCCAAGGGCCCAAAAGTTTCCTTAAACTGAAAGGTCTGCGGTCTAATTTACTTAGCGCTGATTTAAGTCGGCATCTTGGTGTGTCGTGATGTGGGCGATCTAGAAGGAGGTGATATATATCTTCATCTACAAATCCACAATCACATTCGGGGGTTTCCGCTCGGCCAATTCTGTGTAAGAAATGCTTTGTGTAGGCAGTGCCTAGCCTTAATCGATGAATAAGCGTTTCCATAGTTCTATCTAATGACAATGAAAATTTGAATTCAATAAATGGATCAATATGATATAAGTCAGAGCTCTTAGAATTCTGGTCAAACCAAGTGTTTCTAGACATGTTGAAAGACGTTGTCCTTATAATGCAGCGTAATTCATTCTTTGATATTGGGAGCGGAGCCGTATCATCTTTCAGGTGCGCTTGTTGTGCTGCTTCGTCGGCTGCTGTGTTGCCAGGAATGTTGAAATGCCCTGGTATCCACTGGAATGCTATTGCATGTTTCGCTTCGCTTGCATTTGTGAGGTTTTTAAGTGTTTCATATATTATACTGTCGCTGAATGTTTTCCCCTTTGTGCTGCAGAGTGATGTTAGAGCCGCCTGTGAATCGCTGAAAATTACCCATTTTTGCGCTTCTGTTACTGACAATATAAATTTTACCGCACATAGGATTGCGAACAGTTCAGCCGTTGTGGACGAAGTCGCACGAGATAACTTAAATGATTCTTGTTTGTTCAGGTGCGGTATAATGAATGATGAAGTTGAAGAGGTTGCTGTACTGGAGCCGTCTGTATAGACGTGTGTGTATCCTGAATACCGCATATATATCTGGTATAGTGCTAGTTGTTGAGCAGCTTGAATGAACATGTCTCTTTTGCTGAATATCCCTTCTACTGACAATTCGATTTTTGGAACTGTAAGCAGCCATGGAGGATATTCAATGTCTGAGTTCCAAAATTCATTTCCTGGCAATATGTGAAGATTTTTTTTAATTTCTATATGAACATAACTTCTATCTCGTTTCATTATGTCTAGAGCCAATGGGTGGTTTTTATGCTGGGTTTCAAGACGGAAATAATGCCGGCATGTTTCTGTAGTTCGCATAACTGGAAATGGTGATTGGCGAGCCTCAGCTATTACAAGAGAACTCGAAGTCGCTCGTGGAACTCCTAGACACAGGCGTAGTCCTCTAGCTAAAAGTCTTTGAAGTCTCTCTTCTGACGTGTGGGAAAGTCCGTGTAAGATGGGCGCGGAATATGCAATTTTTTGTCGTATTAATGCATTGTAAACAGTCGGCATGGACGATACTGATCCGCCCCATGATGTGCCTGCAAGTCTGCAAAGTACAGTCACTATGGCATTGACCTCGTTTTCGAGTTTTTTTAAGTGGGGTGCCCAGGATAGCTGCCTATCAAGTATTATACCAAGAAATCGATGCTGTGTGACAATCATTAGAGGGTGTCCTTCCAGATTAAGAGTGAAATTTTTTAACTGCCTCCGAGTGAAGGGCAATACAGCAGTCTTTGCGTGTGATAGTACCATTCCTCTTTCTCTCAAAAATTTGTTGATGATATTTATTCCGTCTTGCAATGCCATCTGAAGTAGTTGAGCATTAGACCCAGATGTCCAAATACACACATCATCTACATACAGTGAAAACTTTAACTGTGATGGCAGTCTTCGCGTTAAATCAGCCATGACGCAGTTAAAAAGGAAGGGGCTGAGTACGCTTCCCTGTGGTACTCGCTGTTTGACAATATGTTCAGCACTCTTTCCTTCACCCGTCTGAACAAATATTTTGCGACCTGATAAAAATTCAGAAATCCATCGCAAGGACCTGCCAGACAGACCAAGTTCCAACATGCTTAGCAGAACATGAACGTGACTAACAGTGTCAAATGCCCTCTTGATGTCTAGGAATGCTGCTATAGTCATGTTTCCACGTGCACGCTCGTGCTCCACACAGGTTACTATATCTAATATTGCATCCATTGTGCGTCTATATCTTCTAAAACCAACTAAGTAGTTGGACAGCACATTCGTTTCATTACACCACCATTGAAGTCGCGCGTCAATCATTTTCTCCATTACTTTGCATAAACAACTTGTCAAACTAACGGCGCGGAAGGATTCAAGGCACAAGGGCGTCTTACCAGGTTTTAAAATTGGTATGATTCGAGCGACTTTCCAAGAGTCAGGTACAGTTTCCTCTATCCATAAGTTATTATAGATGTCTAAGAGAGCATTTGTACCTGTCGGTCCGAGGTTTCTTAGCATATTGTACGTAATGCCGTCCGGCCCAGCAGCGGACTTTTGGCGACATGATGCAATTGCACATTGAAGCTCGCTTAATGTGAAAGTGTGATCTAATTGAGGATGTTGGGCCCAGTAGCAAGCAGAAATTTTCGCTTAGCCAACTCTACTGAAATATCAAATTCTGCACATTGTGATGAAAAAGCAGATCTGGAAATAAGCTCACAAAATTCATCTGCAACTATTATTTCACACGTGTCCCGGGCAACAGCGAGAGCACGAAATGGGAAGCTTTGTGTTACAGGTCCGCTTAAAGAACGAATTACTA
The DNA here is from genome assembly GCF_023375885.2 of Dermacentor andersoni. Taxonomy (NCBI): domain Eukaryota; kingdom Metazoa; phylum Arthropoda; class Arachnida; order Ixodida; family Ixodidae; genus Dermacentor; species Dermacentor andersoni. The sequence goes on from NC_092814.1 coordinate 152,569,418, forward strand.
GAAAAATTCGTGGGACAGCCGTGTGAGGAGACAGCGTGCCGCAGAAATCGCTCCAGCGCCGTTTGCCTAAGCTTTCCATTCGTCTGCGCATTACATTGTGTATTTTCTGAGCGTTTCTGTATGCTTCTAAACTTCCGCTCCGTCGGTAAGCTCTTTCGGATCGGCGTCGGATGGCTCTTAGGTGTTCATATTCTCCGTCAACTGCAGCATAATCTTTTGGTATTGGGAGCTTCTTTGTGCATATGTTCATATTATCCTGCAAAAATTCTGTAAATTTTTCCACTGTTGCATGTTGGGTAATTTGATCCGTTAGGCGGTACCGAAAAGCTTGCCAGTTGGTTAGTCTGGTGTAACGCCTGATATCATAGTGCATGCTAGGGTGGTTAACAAGGATGGGAAAATGATCACTTCCGCGCGTTTCCATATCAGTTGTCCATCCCACAGCATTCACTAGATCATGTGAACACAGGGTAACATCTATGCAGCTTGAGTAATTATATCCACGAAGGAATGTTGGCGACCCATCGTTTAAAACAGTCAAGTTGCATTTATCTATGGCCCACTCAATAACATTACCCCGTGCATCACAATGATCACTGCCCCAGATGATGTTGTGTGCATTGAAGTCGCCACATATAAATGCATTAGAATGAGCTATTTTGAAGATATCCACTAGCGCATCTACTGAAATCCGGTTTGAAGGTTGTAGATATAGATTAATCATTGTTATACAGAGCTTGCCAAAGGATACTTTACATGCGATGAATTCCGGGAAGTCTGAATCACTGGACTGAATTTGATAAGATGGTAGGTCCTTTCTGACGCACAGGAGCACTCTGCTAACAGCACCTTGACGAGAAGTCTTATATATCACATAATTCGAGAGGCGAAAGTCGTCAGTGATTCCCGCCTCTTGAATGCAAAGTATTGGGAAGTTGTATTGCACAAGCAGTTTACGAAAGTCAGCACACTTTCTTCGAAAACTGTTGGCATTCCACTGAAATATGGAGACATTTTTGTAGCGGTTATTCATGCTGTGCCTGCCGCAGTTTCGGCCCGGATTGTTGACACAACAGTGCTTCTAGAGGCAAAAAGGCTTTTACTTCTGGTAGGTTGTTTGCTTCCGGCAAAGCAGATAGGATTGCCTTAAGAGCTGCGAAAAGCATTGGCAAAATCAGTTGTGTCACCGATGCTGTGGTATGTTCGCTATTAGCTGGTGTTACTTCTGCAGTAGGTGCGTAAGGTCGCTGAGAGAAATGTGTGCGAGTACAGGAGCTTTCTTGTGTGTTACTTTCTGCCTGTTGTCCTCTGGGTTTCCGTAGCACTGATGCATAAGACTGGGCGCTTGACTGTGATCCTCTTGATTGGTCTCTTGATTGCACTGATGGTTGTTCTCTAGAGGAGGGATATCTTATTGGTGCTCTTGGTTGTGGTGGTTCCGGTGCCCGCTGAGGTGGGTGATCTGGCACTGGATTAACAATCTCGAGGTTTGGTGCGGGTTCATTGCGTCGCGGTTGTCTTCCCTGAATTAGTTCATGTCGACGCATTTGTGCCGCTGCTTTTTTCTGTGGGCAGCCTGAGAAGGAGGCGGCATGGTTCCCCACACAGTTTGCACATTTTGGTTGAAGAAGTGACTTGCACTCCTTGTGGTCATGGTCTTCTGAGCAGATTTTGCATCGACGTGTGCTACAGCAGGTTTTCGCCATGTGCCCAAATCTCTGGCAATTATAGCAGCGAAGTGCGGGTCCTAGGTATTCCTCGACAGGGTGACTGGTGAAACCCAAGTAAGTTCTTCCAGGAATAGGGCGTTCGTCTCTGAAAGTCAGAATTACCGTGTGAAGTGCTTCGATTGTTATGTCTGGCATCGTTGGGTTGTTGAGGTAAGGACAGTCTGGGAGGTCAGGGTTAAGTTCAGAAGTGAACACGGAAGAGAAGACAGAGTTTAGTACTTCAGATACTTTATGGTCTGGAACACGGTTATTGTCGTTATCATATAATAATAATGGTTTGCGGTTATTTAAGTTAATGTATTTCCAGAATTGTTTGGGATTGTTTTGCAGCATGTTAGGGAGTGTAGTTGAGTAGAAGGTTCGTTTAGCTGTTGCGGCCAAAGAATCAAACTCCTTTTCAGTGACGTAATATTTTTCCCAGGCCGGGGCGGTATTGGAACGCTTGGCTTTACGAAACAATCTTTTCTTTTTATTGTTTAGTCGTTTTAATCTGTTGTTGAACCATGGGGACGAAGGTCGCTCTGTTAAAATGATAGTTGGTATGTAAGTCGTAGTTAGTTCGATCATTTTATTGGTGTCTACTGTGCGGTTCCGGAAATCTATAATGCACCAGTTGTAAAACTCGGTTAGTGCATTGTTGATGCTGATGTAATCACCTTTGTCGTAGAGTGTTATTTTCTTTTTTGATTTTTTTGCACTGAGGTAGCTGCCAGGATAATTCTGCATGCAGCACCGAGCGATCACTTAGTTCTGGTAGATGTGTTACAGAAGAAACACTGTCGGGATGGGATGTTAAGATAAGGTCGAGTATGTTAAAGCACTGTTCGTTTTTTCGCGTTGGGGTAGATACTAGCTGCGTCACACCAGGTGAGGCATGTGTTAAGAAAACTACATTCAAAGTTATTTTTAGACAGTGTTATGGCTGGTTCGGACCATGTTATATCAGGAAAGTTAAAGTCACCTAAGAGGAGTAGTTGTGCATGATTAAATGACTTCGTAACAGTTTGCAGTGCCTCGTGAAAGTGAATAGTGAAGGAAGCATCTGTGTCGGGGGGTCGATAGCATACACCGATAATAGTTTGTAGGTATGAAGAACTGCACAATACGAATAAAGTTTCTAGAGGTGAAGTGATATTGACAATGGAGCAACAAAGGTTGCGATGGGCAGCTATCAGAACACCTCCTCCGCGTTTGCCTACACGATCCCGCCTAAAAATGTCAAAATCAGGAAGGAAAGAATTAAGCTCTGTGTTATCGACGGTACAGTTAGTACATGAAGCTTACAATCAGAAGAATCGATAAGGCTACAGAGTGCTTCGCGCTTGGGCAACAAGCTTCTAATGTTAGTATAAACGAATGATACAGGGATGCTATCTGGTTTCGCGATAGTGCGCGATGGTAGCTATGAAGTTGATATACCTCTATTTGTAGTGTTATCATACTTGTAAGTTCTGTTATCCACGATTAGTTTATCGTACCGGAGTTTGAAAGGTTTCTGTTGCGACTTGCCGAACTCAATTAGTTGTTTACGTGCATGCCGAGTGTTAGCTGAGTAGTCTTCCGATATGCTGTAGTTGGACCCTCTAAGTTGTTTAGCATTTGAAAGAATATGTTGTTTTACTTTGAAATGAGCTAATTTGATAATTATGGGTCTGTTTCTATTAGAGCTGTATCTGCCAATTCTATGAGCGCGCTCGATATCTGAGGGGTCCAACTTGATATTAAGGTTAGAAGCACAAAGTTCCACAATCTTCTTCTCCGATTCTTGCCACGTTTCACGCTCAGTATCAGATACCCCAAAACACACACACACACACGTATATATATATATATATATATATATATATATATATATATATATATATATATATATATATATATGTGTGTGTGTGTGTGTGTGTGTGTGTTCTTCATGTCGCAGTGTAGCAGTTAGATAGCTATGCATTGCTGTCCAAAGATCACACAGAATTGACTAATTATAACATTATCACAAAGCAGCGTCTGAACACAATGTATATCTTGCGTGAGCGCATCTTTTACCTTGTGCCAGCATGAAGCGCCGCCGGTCACCTCTCTCGTCAGAAGCACACCCAGCGAATCATTAATATTTTCACTAAGGCCTCGCTAAAGGCCGCACGTGTTCCAGTTCAGCTTTAGCCATCGTTATCGCCCTCGCAACTCTGGGCACCTAGTTTTAATTTTATTTTAGTCAGTCACTGACATATGCAAGCGCACGGCGAAGGCTGGAAGCCGAAATATCGCCCGATGCCGTCAACCATCCAAAAGAAGTGCTGGAAACCCGAGAGCGCGCGAAAAAGCCGTTAAATATGTTTTATTCAACGCGCCAATGTTGTATTCTTATTTATATTATTGGCATTAAGAGCCGGCTGTTCTCCTTTTTTCCACGTCTATGCGGACGTCCCCCCACCCCCCACCCCCCCGCCCTCCCCCTCTTTCTTTTTCATGCTCTCGATGCCACATTTTTTCTGTCTCGGTGCCATCCACGTCCTCTGCTTTGCGAGCAGTTTTTCTCAAGACTCGGCCATTGCCTCCAGCAGGCCCAACTCGTTCGCATTTGTACTCACTGCACAGCCGACAAGCACGCAAGCTCCGCTATGACTCCACCGTCCTGGCGGCGAATTGCGCCTCTGGACGGCATGTGCGCTCGCCTGGTTTGTGTGAAAAGTCTCGCAGCCGTTTCACTCATCCCGCACAAGGTTCTCGCGCAAGCGTATCCCCCGGTAAACTATGCGGCTCGGGAGCAGAAATTGTGCACGCATCTCCCGCTTGAAACCACTCACTCGGCGTGTGTCGCCTGTCTCACGGGCGCCACCAAGCTTGCAGCTTTGCGCGGGAGGGGAAATTAGTGTGAGCACTGTTCGTTGCCTTCCTCATGCTTAGCTGTGCATACCGCCACTGGGCGCGTCGCCATCATCTCTCCGGGAGGTTTCAGATTAAAAGGGCTGTCTCAGATTATTATTATTATTATTATTATTATTATTATTATTATTATTATTATTATTATTATTATTATTATTATTATTATTATTGAAGATGTAAGCTTAGGTAATGGACTCATAAAACGAGAGCATCGTGGGCCATCAAGAGTGTACAAAAACGACGTTCTTGAAGCAAGTGCGCAAAAAAAAAGGGGGGGGGGGGAAGAAAGAAGAACGATTGTTTCCTTTCCGTGCGCTCACGTGTGGTTCTGTGGACGTCGGCGGCCGCAGTGTCCGCCACAGAAAACGGCTCTGTGCAAACATCGCGCGGTGCCGTCCGATTGCAGCACTCTCCTCGCGCGCGCGCGTACGCACACACACACACACACACGCGCACGCACGCACGCACGCACGCAGGCACGCACGCACGCACTGCGGCCCAGAGCAACACCTGGGTAGGCGAGAAACAGCTCTCCACTCGTCGACAGGCGCCGCGCACAGGTGCGCCCAGCGGCGGATCCGCGTCCACAGCTGCTCTTTTACAAAGCTCCCGCTGCTTTATGGCCGGCACGCCGAGCCGCCGCCCGATAACCGAAATTCCGGTGAACGCTCTGCCTGAGGCTATACGCACACCAGGCGAGCAGCAGTGAAGCAGCAGTCTCTACCGTCTCACTACCGCGCATAAATGCAAAAATAAAAATAAAAATAGCGTTTTGTCCTTTAGTACCTTTGTCTGCGTATACTTGCCTGCTCTACGATTCAGCGCGCGTTCGAAATACAAATGCAAAGCAGATCCAACGCACCTTCTGGAATCTATGGGAAGTGAAGCTTCCGTGAATCGGTTATTGGGGAAACGCTATAAATTTGCATACTTCATTCCTGCAGCGTGTGTCTTCGGCGTGAAGGAAATTAGCACGCGCGCGCGTGCTCTAGCTCACCCGTGCTACGTCATGTGGCAACTCGTATATTGGCTTGTGTTTCTTCATTTCTTGTTGTTTTGTTTTGAGTGTAACGTCCGTTTCGTTCCCAATCCCTGGTGGTGGGTATGTGCAACAGTATGGAAGATGCATCATCAGCATGTGGCGATCATCTCAAAGAGGCAGTTGGCGTTGGTGCGATAGAAGTATACGTGCGATTGTCGCCTAACAGTTAAGAAAGTAGGCATAGAAACGTTGGAAAGGTTTGCTTTATATTTGTTGTATATTGGTTGCAATGAGCACATCTAGGTATCATCTGTTTTATCACTGAGTGATTCCGTAGTAAACAAGGCCAGCAGCCTGGACACCTAAAAGAATATAGTAAAGATGGTAGTGCTGTCGAGCGTGCGAGACATTCGGCAAAACCGCAGCAGCAGCAGCACCCACCGAGCCAGCAGCCACTTTCAGGAAAGGTTCGCAAGAAAAGCTTCGCTTTAATATGGCCAGCCGACATACCACATGTTTTACTTTGGATTCATCTCGCATCTCTCTAGTGTGTTCACGGAGGAACAAATAAGAATTCCGCCCGCCAGTAGCGATATAACGCAGAAGAACGAACATGACGTGAGCTAACTGTGAAACTTGTACATGGCGTTTGCAGATTCGACCCCGGCCTGATTGGCTAACGCCGTCTGTATCTGAAATTTTCGCAGCGCTGCACGCAAAGTTTCATCAATGCATGATTATTAGGACATGTCGCCACGCGTATAATTACCGCCTTTTCACGTGAAATGAATACGTAGGGAAAATACCCATAACGGCGCTTAGCGTGAGGCGGCAGAGAAAAGAGTAAAGGCCACAAATAATAATATTATGAATATTTCTATACAATGTCCGCGGCCACATTTTGACCCCGCGCCCACCGACCAATCGCGCTTCACTCACTATTCAGAACAGCTGTGTAACCTGTGTAACGGACGAGCAGAAGTGACAAGCAATCGGTCGTCGGTGTAGTACGTGTTGCTCACGCGCAGCTAGGGCCCTGCAGAGTATACTGCGCTGTTTTGCAGACTGACGGCTGCTACGTGTCAGCGCATCGTCAGGCTGCGGTCACGTGAAGGGCGACGACGTGATAATCACATGGAAGAAAATGGGAAAGAGCCCACGCGACGTGCGTGTGTATAGGCGTAGAGATGCGGCTCCAAGTCTCGAAACGTCTCTCCGTGGTCTAAAAATATCGCCCACTCGAAAGCGTAGCAGCCATAAACATTCTGCCTCGAAAATGCCGTATTTCTTGTGGAAACGGACCAAGGCAAACAGCGAGGTCTCGGTGGGATCAAAGACCTTTGGCCGACGTCGAGCAGACTATCTTCCTTTCCATCTGGTCTTCCTTTGCTTTTTATTCCTCAGAAAAGTCATTGCGGGGAGACCTACTCGGGTTTCACGTGGCCACACCAGCAACGTTTCATGAAAGTAATGGTGAGACGATCACGACGGGGGGAGCGGGCGCCTTCATTTTCTGAGATGAGGTGTGCGTAGCGTTTTTGGGTAGCCAAGGAGCTTCACAAACCAAACTGCCACACTCTGCTGCTTTTACTCCACCGGTGTGCGTTATGGCAGAGTGCACATCCCCCTTTTCACAACCCCCCGCCCTGTCTTTGTTTAAAGATAAGACCAGATAAAAAGAACTATATTGTTACTCGAGTGACAGAAGAAAGCTTCTCAGATCAAGTTCTTATACGCTTCATCTCCCTCAGCTACATTTAACCGTCGACTACGACACCGTTTCTTGCTTTGCTTAAAAAAGAAAAGGAAAGACGCCGGCTGCTTCACTATTATTCTCCCTTTCATCTGTGATAGTTACATTAAAATCGAAAGCAAATGACGAGCGTCGAATAAGCGTAATGAACGCTTCCTTTTTCCTACTGTTCCTTTCTTTCAATTGTAACGGCGATGCTAACCGGGCGAAACGTGAAAGCGCTAGTTAGTAAACACATTGCACGATCCGGGTTATCTGAAGTTATTGTAACTGTCATTTTCCAGGTTGCTTGTTCACCATAATCTCGGTTGCGTTTAAACTTCAAGCCGACTTTTAATAACGCTGAGTTTCAAACACGCCTATGTTCCATCACGAAAGGCGTGAAAGGCGTAGCGATCGCGTTGTGCAACCCAGTTCGGTTGGTTGAAACGTGTGAAGTTCAGAGGCGGCATCTGACAGCAACGTTCCAGCTTCTCTTTGCCATTTCATGACATGTTCGAAGTGCAAGCGCCGATTTATCGATTGATCCACTTGACGGAATTGAAAATGTGCAATTATGATGAATTATCATTTCATTGTGATTTTATGAGATATAAATTACACGTGCATAACTGCCTTTAGTCTATCACGTGTATTTGTGATCACTACGTTCTAACGTGTGGGCGCAGTTGCCAGAGCTGTGGCGTAGGGTTCGGGCGATCGTATGATGGAGATTGTCGCCCGGATAGCCATGAGGGTGAGGCCCGGGTACAGACACCGAGAACATAAATTATGACTTTCTGGGGTGAATTTAAAAACTATCTTTGCGAATGCGTGTTCGAGTAAAGCCAGCATGCCCGGCATTTCCCGGAATGTGATACATTATAGAGCATGGGAGTTCACCCTCGGAACAGCAGCAGACAGCACATATGAGTCATGTCGTCTTTCGGTGCTAATAAGTTGGTCATCGAGCATACTAAGGTTACAACTCGCCACTTCGATCGCACTGGGGACGCAGCACTCGTGTGTTGAAGCGCGCAAAGTTCAGGTACGCCGCCTTGGTCAAACAAGAAACTCGGGCCGAAACACAAAGCTTTGCGTTCGTAAGTGCTGCTTGACATTGACCTGAATCCCTTGCTAATAATATGTCCGTCACCATGATTGGTTGGCATATGCTCTCACGAATAGTTATTGGGCTAGTACTTTTTGTGAATACGGGCCCAGACAACCAGTTCACAAAGCTTTTTGTTCGCAAGCGCTCTTTGCGATTAGCTGGTCACCTTTTCTAATAATATGTCCAGCATCACGATTCCCTGGAAATTTGTCTTACGAAGAACGCTGACGTCAGAGCTTTTGGTTTATATGGACCCTAAGGTCCATAGCCCATATGGCGAAGGCGGCTGGCCAGGGGAAAAAAGCACTTACGAACGAGAAGCTTTATGAATAGGCGCCGAATTCATTAAGCTTCTTGGTATCGATTCACAAAGCTTTTTTTTTATTTCGTAATTGTTGTTTGCCATTGGCCGGCTGCTTGTCTAATGATATGTCAACCACCAAATCGACTGGAATGTTTTCTTCCGAGCAATTCATTCTCACGTAAGAGCTTTTTGTTAGTATGAGCCTAGGACCTGAATTCACGAAGCTGTTTGTTCGTAAGTACTGCTTGGCATTCGCCGGTCGCCTGAGCAAATGTGTCCGTCATCGCTTCTGGCTAGCATTCGTTCACGAACGCTTTTAACGTAATAACGTTTTTGCGAATGCTGGGCCTAGGACGCTTTTTTGTTATAGCTTTCTTAATCGTCCTGCGGCAGCTATAACCTCCCAGACTAGCTGTACTGTTAATCTTATGTGTAGTGTGATTCAGCGGTGTTCACAAAGTGTTCGGTACTGTTTGGCCATTATGCTACACAAATATCACTCATCATAGTCATCATCATGCTAAAAAGCGCGCTCGGTAAGGGAAACGTATTGTCACGGATACACTTCCTGCACCTTTCTGGCATTTCTTCATTGAATAGGTTATGAAAATTGGAGAAGAGCTTGAGAAACCACCGCGATAGGCTAGTGGCTATGGCGTTGCGCTGCTTAGATCAACGTCGCAGGTTCGATCCTGGCCGCGGCGGCCACATTCACAGAGGGGCCAAGTGCAGGAACGCTCGTTTCTAAATTATGGGGTTTTACGTGCCAAAACCACTTTCTGATTATGAGGCACGCCGTAGTGGAGGACTCCGGAAATTGCGACCACCTGGGGATCTTTAACGTGCACCTAAATCTAAGTACACGGGTGTTTTCGCATTTCGCCTCCATCGAAATGCGGCCGCCATGGCCGGGATTCGATCCCGAGACCTCGTGCTCAGCAGCCCAACACCATAGCCACTGAGCAACCACGGCGGGTGGAACGCTCGTGTACTTGGGTTTAGGTGCACTTTAAAGCAGCCCAGGCGTGCGTCATAATCATATCGTGGCTTTTCCAATTAAAACCCAAGAATTAAAGTTTTATTGCGATACGAGTTATACGGACAGTCGAGGCAAAGTTTTGCCGTCGTCATCGCAATTGCGGTCGCCGTGATGTTCCGTATGAAGTCCCATGCAGGGCGATCAGTATGAGCGGCTAGCGCGCCGTATGGTGCGCGTTTGACGAAGAGTGTGCGACGCCGTATGGTGCGCGTGAAGAGTGTGCGAAGGTGAGCCAATTGGGATAGTGGCTTGATGCACGTTGTCATCTCGCGCACCCAATGTTAGAGGTCATGTGGTCAAGCGCGCGCTCGGGTAGGAGAGTGAGCGTCTCTTCCTCTAGCCCACACATGAGCTAGAACACACACGCGGGCTGCACGCGGTATCTTGGAAGTAATCGGCGGCGGGTGCAAATGTTAAAGGTGAGCGAGCCGTGTTGGCTGGGGGGTATACATGCGCGCTGTCTTCCCGCGCGCCTAGTGTTGGAGGTCGGGTAGCCTAAGTTTTGTTGGACTTTCAGTGAAGCAAGCGGTAGCACTAAGCGTTCGCTATCCGTTGGCGGCAGTCTTCATGACGCCACCATTGTGACAGCAAATAATCGCGGTCATCTTGTGAAAGCTGTCCATGTTTGCCTGTGAACACAATGACACCGTAGTCGTTAATTAATAGACGATTGTTTGCTTCACTTTATGCGGCCGATAGAAAAAAGTTTGCCAGAATGTTACACTCCTGTAACACGTGAAGACGAAAGCCTGCTGAACACGTGGTAATGCATTAGGTTACACAATCGGAGGGGCCAGGCTTCTTGCAAGGCGTAACGAGCCGCAGTGTGAAGTAAACGTGTGGCGCTGTAGGTTGACCTCCTCAACGACATATGCGAGCACCTAATGCACTACTTAAAGTTTCTTCCTTTCTTTCTTTCTTTCTTTCTTTCTTTCTTTCTTTCTTTCTTTCTTTCTTTCTTTCTTTCTTTCTTTCTTTCGTTCCTTCTTTCGTTCTTTCTTCCGTTCCTTCATTCGTATTCAGCCTTTGCATCTTTGTTTGCTCACGGGGGTATGAGCCATTCCTGATGATCTTAGTTTTTGCTTCACTGGACTAGGCGCTGATCTTTTAGGGTATGAGCCGTTGCAACGAGCCACTTAAGGCTGTCGCCTTAATGATGATGATAAAATGTATTTATTTAGGGATGGCGCGAAGGCCTATAATGGGGAATAGGAAGAGGAGGGGGAGGCGTATTCAGAGCCGTCCTAGAAGCTGCGCGTCCTTGGCGAAAGCCAAGAGCGAGTCCAGAATGAGCCTGTCGGAATCCATCGAGCCAGTTGCCGATCTAATCCACTCCTCGTAGGACGACACTCGCACCGCCCTCAGGTGGTGGTCCCGCTGCTGAGCGTGTCGCTGGCACTCCCAAAACAGATGGGCTGCGGATGGCCGCGCGGCCATGTCGCAGTCAGGGCACCTGTGTGGCGCAAATAAAAACCTTAGTCTGTGTCCATTACTTTAATTGTCCATTACTTTTCTATCGCTATGAAAGCTCCGCCTTTCAGACGAAACAGCGACTTTTCAAAAAAGGAGTATGAAAATCACCACGCAGGTTTTTTTTGTAGATATAACATAGATACCACGTGTCTCTTTCGGACGTTGGACTGGACCGTGGATTCGGTCCGACTAGGGTGTGTAAATCGTTCGCGAGCCGCTCCTAATGTTTATAATCACTCAACTGCAAGTTCCTATAGTTGTAAGAGTATAAATCTTAAACTTTTGAGCGTTTTTTTCCATAAATATTCAAACTGTTCGTAAAGGGTAGGTGGGGCTTTAGGAAACTATAGAGCAATATAACCGTTTCCGCGTCACGTAATATGCGCTGCTAAAGTCATTCGACACGCAAGAAGAAATGAACAGGTACAATCTGGCTTAAGGACAATGAATAAATTAAAACGGGAGAAAAGTAATTTGTGCGTCTTTCCCTGTCTTTAGTGCGTTCTTGATCTGTTGAGTATTTCGCTCTCGCCCTATTCGCCGAATAAAGAGTTAAACCCGTGATTCACAGTTTTGGCACTGAATGGTTCTTCACCATCATTACAAACGTGATCATGTATAAAGGATACTGCCGCTGTATCGCCCCATCTCGAGCATTTTCATTTTCAGCTAGTCTCACGACCCCAAGAGTGGAGAACAATGATTTCCCCGCATCACGAAGCTGACAGCGCTAAAATTGTGCTGCCCTGTTAACGCTTCCGGGTCGCCAAGGTAACCTTGCTGCCGTTGCTAAACGCGCCTTGAGCCGCAAACCCCAGACCTGGCACTGCGCCGGGCTCGTCCGACACATGAGAGAAAGAGCATGGCCCAGAACTAAGTGGCCACGAAGTAAATACAAAACGCTGACGCTGCCGCGTTCTTGTTGCCGCAATTTAGCTGTATCTTTTCCTTTTGTTCACGGCTAGCATAACGGTGCAAAGGCTGGAAGAGCTGACGGCGGTAGCATGGCTTTGCAGAGTTTATAAATATTCCTCTTAGAGCACAGCGCTTCCAGTAAAGTACCATGCTTCTCCAGAAGTATACCGTCTAGACTCTGCTACTCTTGAGAAAAGTTGCAAAAAGTCTTCAATGCTTTTTTTAGAGGTCACCGTCTTCGTCTTTTTTCTAAGCTGGAATACAGTCATCCTTTGTCCAACCAGCGTCCTGATGGAGGGCGCTACTCGTACTTGTGAATAAAACTGCTTGTGGACACTGCGACAAAGTTGAAGGAACAACCGTTTCCACGCGGTTTGGCAGGTGTATGTTATAATTGTGAATCCAAATTCACGGGCACTCTAACCACTGCCAGAACTAGAACCAATGGCGGTGATCCGGGCCATTTAATACAGCTGTGGGGTACATTCTTTGATTACAGTCACTCAGATGCGTCTGTTGTATCCAGCCAGCAGCAAGCACCGCAGGCGAATCAGTAGCACCCAAAGCAGTATTCGCAACAATTATTCTAGCAAGACTAAAGAATGAATTCAACATGTTGTCACGTACTTTACGCACAGCAACATCATTTATTGTGAATCATCCTTTTTTTTACGTATATTTGCGTTTACGCTAAACAATCGCGGGCGATCAAACCTAGTCAACCGCTAGGGCGTTCCTCATAGCCCACTGTGCAGTTCCGGAGCGTTGAACGCCACAACCTATTTTTTATACCCCTTAAACTGTCACCTATGTCCCATTGCTACAAATGTTGCGTTTCCTTTACAGCGAAGCTGTATACCTCTACAGTCCAAGGAAATTTTCGTGTTGTTGTTGGCGTGGTAAGCAAAAAACTCCCCATACGTGGACCGATCCCGGAGATAGTGCAATGCCGGGCCGACCCGCGGTGCAGGTGAAGCAGGCGTTAAGCACTCCCCATACGTGGGCCAATCCCAAAGATAGTGCAATGCCGGGCCGACCCGCGGCGGAGGTGCAGTTCGCCATTAAAGGGCCCACATTACACAGCTTCGCTGGTCGTCTTTCTTCACAGAGTGGAAGGGCACTGAGTTTTTTCTTCTTTTCTTCTTTTTACCTTTTTTTCCGCTTCCATCTCAACATCATCTCTTCAGTTACTTAGATTATTCGAATAGCGGACATCATTTTTTTATTTCGAAGCTTGCCTTTCAACATAATCATACAAACTGCTTCATATTCGAACAACGTTGCTGGTGTAGTTCCACCCACATTCTTAGTTTGACAGGCAGCTTCTTGTCATAGAGGATACTGGATTCATCTCTGTCGTTCTTCCATTCTGACTGAATCCCAGTAGTCGCTTATCTTTCCACGCTGACTTATTCATGTACCGTGGAACAAAAATAGCTGAACTGAGTTTTCTTGATAATTGTCGCATTATAGAAAATAAGACTGCAATTTCCTGTGTTGCAGGCAGTGCATACTCCCAAGATTCCATGTCATAAACTGACTTAGCTTCAGCATTTGCCTTCGATATGCTTGGAGAGAGGCCTTATTTCCGCAAAAAAATGGGGCCATCTTCATAGAAGATGTTGCAAGACGCTTCTTTTGCGTCTTTCTGGACAACCATCTTCGTGTCAAAAGCAAAGGCCACAATACCTACATTTGGTGAAGCTCTAAGCTATCACTTTCACAAAGAGAGCTCGGAATCAGTGCTTCTCTGCATATTTTCTTGGTGAAATGGATGCACTGCGGCAGATATTTTACTCGGGGCAGTTCTAGCCGTAGAGAGTTACGCAGTGGCGTTGTTGTTGATTAGCAGAACGCGAGTAAATATGTGCTAAGGACATATACATGGCGTGTGTATGAGCAGTTTTAGTAATATTTAAAAATGTCCGTTTTGAAATAAATGGACAGTTCCTTCGGAGGCAAACCGGACGTGGTAGCAACCACGGGGTGACAGGTGATACGAGGTTATTAGTCATTAATCAACAAAAATTCAATAATTAACCTTTAAACTTTTAGTTTCAAGGGGCTCATCGCAATCGGTAAATTGAAGCGAAATCTCTATGCAAGCCATATCAACTTTTGGATCTGGAAAATGCGATTACCTGCGGAACTCAGGCGCAGCGAATTTTGGCTATGAGAACGCGCGAAACCGAAACTGAGAAGCTGCAGCGATCCCAAAGCCGCGCGCCTCTAGGTGACGTTCTGTTTACGTCACCCAGTAGCGGATGTTGCGTTCTCCAGGGTAACGTACCCCACCGCTGCCGAGTTGTTGCGACGCCTGGTTCTTCAACCGCGACCGGCGTTACTATTGGGTAGCGTGGCGTTGTCGGCAGGCTGCAGGCGTCCGGTAGACCATGGCGATCAGGCAGGGACGAGACGACTTCTAGTGCGAAACTTGCACGGTTTATTCAATGGTTGGTGAAATATGAGAAGAAGAGAATGAATGAAGTGCGGGGCCCCTTAAATAGGCCCACTAAAATCGTAGGCGGGATCTTGCTCACGTCAACGTCACGTGACATGCACTGAGTCTGGTTGTCGATGGGTGGCTGATCCCTGCTCGTGAGGTGGCACAGGCTCGCCTCTGCAGGTGGTAACCCGCAGTGTCTGGTCGAGAAATAGGCGGCGGATCTCTGCTCCCAGGTGAGGTGGCACGGGCCGGCCTCCGCAGGTGGCAACCCGCAGGTCCGGGATCGTAGGCGCTTATCCTTTCTTCTAGGCGACGTTGGTTCGCGGAAAGGGCGTATGATTGTGGATGGGCCGCTGATCCCCTTCTCTTCTAGGCGTCGTTGGTTCGCGGAAAGGGCCTTCCCCTTAGAGTGGGACAGTTCACACACAAAGGGGTCTTTAAGTACAGCGGGGCGCCAGCCGGACCGGTAACCACTCGAGACAACCACAACAAATTGGGAATCCACCCTTCGTTTCGATGGGGCATGGTGGTCGAGCATCCTTTTTGCCTGGGATGCTACACGCCAACCGTAACACGGGGAGCCAGCGGGCTGCGACAGCGAGGAGCATGGAGCCGCATCCCGCCGGTTGCCCGTTTAGGACGTTGCCTCGACGGGCGTGGCTTTGCGCTCGCTGCAGCCTCCCAGTTTCAATTGCGGGCGCTCTGATGGGTAAACGCATTTTGCCAGATGAATGAATTATGGGGTTTTACGTGCCAAAACCACACTCTGATTATGAGGCACGCCGTAGTGGAGGACTCCGGAAATTTCGACCACCTGGGGTTCTTTAACGTGCACCTAAATCTAAGTACACGGATGTTTTCGCATTTCGCCCCCATCGAAATGCGGCCGCCGTGGCCGGGATTCGATCCCGCGACCTCGTGCTCAGCAGCCTAACACCATAGCCACATTTTTCCAGATGCAAACGTTTAATGGCTTGCAAGGAGCTCTCGCTTCAGTTTCCCAATATCGATGAGTTCGTTGAAACTAAAAGTTGAAAAGTTTATTAATTATGCTTGTTAATTAGTGATAATTATCCTTTCCACCTGTCAACCCGTGGTAGTCACAAATGACGGTATGTCTCTGAAGTAGTTGTCCTTTTCTATTAAAATGGTCATCTTCAAATATTACTTGAAGTCTCCCTAGAAACACTCGGTAAATGGAAATATATGTGCCAGCAATCAAGAAGGCTTTGGAATTTCTGTAGTTTTCCTTTGTGGCACTGTCGCAGTAAACGCGGTCTTCTTTAAGGACGTCAACTCAGAAGTGCTTCTCAATGTTTGATTCCGACGTTATGAAATAGCATGTATAGCTGGTTTTCTCGGAGCTAAAATATGTTTCCATCAGCGTTCGGCGTGCATTCGCTTCCGCCTATATACCGCGTATGCGTCCACCTAGTTAGCGTTTCACTGAATTTTGCACTGCTCGCGTTGGGCGAGGCAAACGTGGGCGCCTCCACAGTGCGTCCGGTTTCTTCAATGCCACAGCTGGGAGCACTCGGCAACCTCTATTTGGCAACCTAACGATGTAACGACCACTCGTGTACGTTATGAGCGCGTAGCTGCTTGACTGCCACTGAGGGAATTCGTCGGTTATCTTGCGCCGCTTGGACCACCTGTGTTTCTTGGCTACTGTCCCTACATTCGGGGTGGATGAGAAAGTTTGTTTACTTCCATTTTTACGTATGCACCGAAATCTAGTAGTGAGGGTGCTTCCACATATGCGTACAGAGAGAAGTGCCCCGCAGGCCTAGTGAGGTAAAGTGTTAACCCGCGTCTCCAGCAATGCTGCAGATACATTCAAGCACTTAAAACTAATAAAAAAAACTAAGCCCTTCACAGTAAAACGTGGATTTGTGGAGCCGAATGAGCGTTGCGGAATCAAGTTGATTGTCCTGTATATGCAGGGCGTCTGATTTTCGTTCAATGTATGCCTTCAGCGACGTAATTTTTCACTCATTCCCATGGGACCAGTGTTGTAAGAGCTTTCACACTTTCTTCCGAATCATAAAACGTGACAATTCGTTGACGACCCTGCAAGAGTACCTGTGAATATCTGTGAAGAAGCACTACGTGGCTCTATAATATTCCGTTGTATCTCTAGTCAAAACACGTGTCCTTCGGGCCACTGGCTACGTACGTGTGAAAAGCACTCGAACTACCGTTCTTTCCATGTTTGGCAATATGTCTTTCCTGTGCTCTTCCTAAAATGAGAAAGAAAGTTAAAGTAATGCAGGGCTTCTAGCATAGCGCAAACAAGTGACTCGCGTTACAGCTGAGGAGTACAATTTCTTAAGAAAACCAACTGTAAGAACAAGTTGGCTGAAAAATTATTTTAAAATTACCTTACGGTAATTCCGTAATACCTCAAGGTTTTCCGTGGCAAAGCCACGATAGGATTATGGAGCATGCCGTAGTAGACGACTCCGTATTTTGTTCTTTGCCACTTGGGGTTTTTTAACGCACACCTAAATCTATAAGCACACGAGTTTTTTTTTAATTTTTTTTATTACGCCTGTATCGAAATGTGGGCGCGTCGGCCGGGCGCATGAGTGACGCATGACGTCACTAGCGTCAAATACTCCGCTATCGCGACGGTGTCTTATGAATACCTGAGCAGATACTCATATGTTTGTGCGTGCGCAAGTAAATTGCTTTTGTGATAAACCTGCTCAATTAGCACACACGATTATGTGCCCCAGAATTTTATCGAGCCGTGATGAAAGGGCTAAATCAGTTTCCACTTCGGCGTTTGCCTACCTCTACTCGGAAACCGTACAGTCCCAACATTCTCTCGCCAAATCTCTTGACGTGTGCTGCCGGACGTTTCTCGCTACAGGCACGCGTGATGGCCAGCTCCGGAGGTGCCAAGGTATGCTGGATGCTGGTGTGGCTGCTGCTGCTCATCTTCGCCGCCTTCTGGGTAGCCGGCTTTGCCGCCTTCTGGTACATCCTGGTGTACGTGCTGGTGCCCTGCGTGCCGGCGGCCAAGGACGTGGCCGCGCTGCTGCACCGCGGCGTGCTGCTGCCGTACTTCTGCTCCGACAACATGGTCAACGGCAGGGACATCAACAGCGGCGTCCAGTTTATATGCGCGGGAGGCACTGTGCCCACCTGAGCTCTTCGCTCGGCGCGTCTGTCATTAGCCACAGAATGCCGGCGGCACGCCACGTGTGCCTGTCCTCGTCCACCTCCTGCTTCTGACGGGACGTCTGCCACCCACTCCACAGCGCGGCCGCGCATCCCGAAATGGAAAACGCAAACAAAGAGCACGTTCACTTCGTGTGGCTATTTAGAACGCAGTCTTCCAGTGCAGTGCTTCTCACTGCTGATATTCAAGGGCGCTCAACCGGGACAGTTGCCTGGAGAGTAAACAGAGGAGTCGCGATATCGTGAGAGTAGGAAAAAAAGACCGGAAAGAAAAAGAAGAACAAGAAGAAAGGAAGAAAAAAAAGAAAACGGTGCTTGCTCTTTAAAAAAAAATTATTTTTTTCATCCCGGTAATTAGACTATAGTGGCAGTTCGTCGGCGTTTTCTGTTTCGAAGTTAAATTGACCGCAGCCGGAAATTTGAGGGCAGCTCGTGTCCTAGTCAAATAAAATACGACGTATTCTTTAATGCATCATTTATTTACTGGACTAAACAAAGGCTTCTTTATGTGGTCGCCGAAGAAGAGGAGGCGGAGGGTGGATATGAAGGAAACAAAGTGTGTCATCATCACAGTTTAGCGAATGAAACCGCTCTAAGTTGGGCGAGTGCCATCGTCATTTTCCTTAGTTCATGGTATTTCTGCAAGCGAAGGGCAGTTGGTTTGGTTTCTAAATGAATGTACTAGCAATGGAACCAGGTTTTATGAAAGAGAAGCTTTTGTATTGCTTATTGACCTGAGCGATCATCGGCATACAAAAATACTTCTATGATTCGTGATAGGCGGTCTGCTTATTCTGGACTCGTCCCTCTTGTTCCTTTTTTTTGTAAGTTTCTTTCTTGGCGAAGTTTCTTGCCATGTATAAGTAATGTCTGCATATATCGCATGACCGAAAAATTGTCTATTCTTTATTGCTGAAAAGGGTAGCATAGTGCTTGCATCCTTTTTTTTTCTGTTGCAGTTGGTTGCGAAAAATAGTACGTAGATGCTCCGTTTATTTGTGTCGGGGACGTGCATATATCATAAATATTTTCTTGTCCGAAGTTACTGTTAAGTCTATGACTTCTGGTAACGCTGGTGTAGTTTGTGGTGCGTAGTTTTGGTTGAGTTCATGTTGGGTTCGTTCGTAACAGTCCGTGACTACCGGTGGCGACTATATGTCGTGTGTATGTGCTCGTGCGTCAACCACTTGTGCCTAGCTCTTTTACATCATTATAACCTCAAAGTCTATCATTGACTAATGTGTACTGTTATTCAGACGTTCGTGACAAGGAAGCCAGTTGAGGATATTACGATTCTCTTCGGTGGTATACTTTTTCTTTGTTTAAGATGAAATAGGCTCTAATAATTAATTTTCCAGTAACCATAACTACTGAGCAAGCATTCTCGTTCCTCCAATTTGTCGCACTGTTACGATTCCTTTCGTTTTGTACCGGTGAAAATGTCATCTTGCGACACAAGGCTCGGCTCCAGCGTTGAGCGTGAATAAGTAGTTTTGCTATTAACTTATTGCCAGAGCAGGTTTGTCCAATGGACAAAGAACATAACGGTTTATACAGGCTTAGTACGTTTCTTCAGCATATTCATTTAATTCAAAGCTACGCTAGGCTGCAGTTATTTGCTGCACTGAAATTCCAAACTGGCAGACAGCTTTGCTTTTCTTGGGCCTTCGCGGCAGAGCTCTCGCTTCACGTTGTTGAAAGTTTTTGTTACCTTTGTTTGATCTCGAATTCAGGCCGAGGACAAGTTAGAAGGGCTTGCTTGGTATTTAGGGCACGCGGCACGTCGCTCGGGGAAGACCTTGAAGTGAACACTTCGATAGCACTGCAGTCTTTCAAAGAGCACCTTACAAATGAAAGCACAACTTGGGCACACTACACACATTGCACGGAACAATGTTCGTGGTACGGTAAGATTATTCTATGTTCAACTTTGTGGGCCGATAATTATTTGAGCGACGAGGCACGAGGACAGAAGAAGAAGGTTCTCAGTAGAACCGTGTACTGTGGATTTGCTATTACGCCTGGCAGTTAGGCAGGTTGTTTTAGTGTATGCGTGGTTGAAGATATACAAATCGCTACCATATATGTATGGAATGTGGAGTGTTGTTTGCTGTATTTGTTTTTGGAATCACAAAGTTGTGTGAGCTGACCTCTACAAAACGAATTAAACCATGTGCCTTTCACAATGAAGTCATGTTTCATTGCACACACACAATGCAAATTGCGCTGTGTAAAGCCAAAATATGGAGTTGTTCCTACAGCGATATTTTCTGTAGCATAATTTGTTTCGTTGTAGGGGATGTCGCAACTTTAAGAAAATGACACCGAACGCGAATTCCCCTAGACAGCCATTTAGGTTGGCGGGTTGGTCCAGCGTCACAAGGGAGGACACAGGCACAACGCGGTTGGGCGACCGCCATTTTTCATTCCGCCCCTTCTTTTTTCCCGTGTCCCGTCCTGACTAGTTTAATTTCTTCGACTTCATCACATTCATCTATAGTATATATATATATATATATATATATATATATATATATATATATATATATATATATATATATATACATATATATAATTGGATTCGTCGGACGATCCCACCGCTGGCATACAGTAGTGGGAGTTGTCGGACGATCTCGCCGCTGCCACCATTTGTAAGGGTTGAAGGTCGTGGAGGGGAACTTGGGAGGAACTAGGTGAACAGTGTTTATTTACATATTAACATTTTGAGCAAGAGATACATTTACACAGTCTATGCGTGACTCCCAAATGGCGCCCGCAAGACGAAGCATAGAGCAAACGAGCACACAGCTCACGAGTACATTTCGAGCACGACAACGAGCACAACGACGAGCACACTCTAGCAGCCGACAACCGCTGCTTATAAGCACTCCCTTCGGCGTCATCGTTCGACGTCATAATAGACTACCCGCCTTTTGGAGGAGGAGGGCTCACACACACGTGCCGCACAGGTTTCAGTGCTCTCTCGAGGGCAGACGACGTTTGCAGCGCAGTCGTCGTGGTATCCATTGTCCTGCGTCCGCTTAGTCAGGTGGTCGCGCCCGAACCCAGCCGGCGCCTCTACATTCCAGAGCTGCCGTAGTCCACAGTTCTCCAAAGGAAGTTCACGGTTGGTTAGCGCTTTCCTCGCTGGTTCTCTGAAGGGCGCCACCACCCCGGATTAATCGACGCACCTGCAGCGGGCTGAAATAGCTGCAGGCCGATCCTAACAGCTCCTCCATGGCCCGGAAAATCTCGCCTGGCCAGTGCTGGCAACCGCTGGGCAGGAAGAGAATGGCTGGCGAGCAAGACGATGGCTTTGCTCTCTGCAACCCCTGCGCATTTCGACAGCCTTCAACGATCTCACAACAACTAGAACAGAAGAGTCGATCCCGGCAACACAGTACCACTCAGCGTGAAAACGCCCGGAATCAGCTGTTAACCCACTAGGCTTCCTATCAAAATGTCAATGCAAGCCACTCAACTAGGAGCCCCAAATTTGGCCCCAAAATTTTGTACTACCAAAGCGAGCGTTCACGTTCCTCTTGAGTTCGACCAAACCCGACCGTAGCGCTGCACAAGAGTAAAAGTTTACGCAGAACTGAACCGAAGGCTCTCAACCACCAATACCCGAACATATCTTAAGCAGCCTAACTTCACGAACAGCCTGTTCTTACCCTATCGCAGTGGCGTATTTATCTCACGTACTGTTGCCACTGAACAGTCTGGCAAACTCCATAGGTACGTAATAAACAAACGCGCTAGCTTTGTAGTCCCTATTCCGAACGCGTACTTGCGTCTTACGCAAAACTTTCATCACGCTTACTCACATTTGTTCATTTAGTCCACACAGGACACGTTCCTTAAACGAACAACCAAATTTGCGTAACTTACGTAACACAGAGGAACCTTTAAACAAATGTGTCTTCTAATAACTAGTTCTACCCACGCGTACTAGAGAAGTCAGAATACGGCTGCCCTCAACACACACGAGCAACCCAGTCATAAACCTTCTGCTTCCTTCCGTCCGCACAGGACACGCGCTAATGGACCTAAGAGCTCTTAGTGCAAATCACGCACTTACTGAAAACCTACGCGCTTAACCTGAGAAAATAAAAAAACACATAAAAAAGGTTAACTAATACAGACGCGCGTTACGATAGGCCTCTTACCGATAACCTCGACCTTCAGGTCACTCACACACAAAAAAAGAAAGCCTATCTACTCATTAACGAACACCTCGCGAAACTACATGTTTACTTAAAACGCGTCTTTCAACTCTCGGAGCTTCTCAGACAAAACATAAGCAAAGCTCATACCTTTACATATTGAAAGAAACCTTAAACGCGAAATTTTCAAGTGCTCAAAAATAAAACAAAATAACACGTTTTACTTCTACGGAAGCTCTCGTGGCCTCCCGTTCCAAACGCTTACGACTGACTCGTGCTTTTGAGCCGTACCCGAGGTGGTCGCGGTTCGAAAGCTACACTGGCTACCGAGGAACAACAAAAGGGCTGACTCACTGTCAGCTCCTTCAAGACGTTATAGTCGCCTGCCAATTTGCGTCCTGGCGGCTCACTTTCATCACTAACTCGACTGACCGCGTCGCGATTCCCTACCACCTGGTCTCGTCTTGCCACCTTGCGCTTCTTTGTACTACACGCTGAACTTCGAAAAGAACGACGGACCGACAAGGAACATAACTGCCCCGTGCCCTTTGTCCGCGTCCGTGCAGAACATGTTTCTCGGTCTCCTTTTGACCGGTGGCTCGAACGTGTTGGGTGCGTCAACATCGTCAATGACGACCGCACCATTCTTTTCCTCGCGCCCTGGCTTTTCGCGCCTGTCGCTGACTTTGGCTGCGCTACATTAGCCACCGCATTCCGATCTTTAGCGCGCTTCTTTGTGCGGCGCTTTCACTTTGAACTCCCTCTCATGTCGCCTTCTGGCGCCTCGTGCTGGCCGGTACACATCTCGTCGGCCCGGATCGGTCTCTTACCCGCACAGTCTGAATGATCTTTAACTAAATCATCCCTCTCTTGGCTACCTAGACTGGCGGAGAGCTGCACCGATCCCTGAACAATGCAGTTGTTTTCTCTTGAGCTACGCAGCTCGCAATCCTGAGAGCTGCCCTCAACTGCATCGTCGAGCTGGCACTTCACTTCGGCACGCAGATCTGACTCGACATGGGTGCTCGCGTCTGTCAAGTCCGCAGTATTCTGTACCTCGCTAACGACCTCGCTACCATGAGATGCGACGCACACGTGCGGTAACTGTGCCAATTTGTTCGCAGCTGGCCTAGCTGTCTCTGCAGTCCTCTGTTGGCACAGCACCTCGTCGCTCTCACTCTGGCCTTTAACGGCCTCTGTTGCCACTAAGGCATCGTTAGCTGCTAGCACTTCGAGTTCACCTATGAACGTGCTGCTATCCTCACAGGTACTACTACTTCTCTCGGCTTTCGACTGAAATCTGCTATCGACTTCCTCCCACTTTTGCTGCGTCCAGCCTACAGATTTCTCAAGCCGCTGTTGACTTTGTGCGTTTAACTGCTGTAAATCCTGTATCTGTTTCTTCACAGCTGCCAATTCCTTTTCAAGCTTTTGCCGTTTTTGCTAACGCTCTTGGCGTTCTTGCCTAATTGATTCCCGTTCCTGCATGTTGCTTAGAATTCGTTTACCTAGTTTTTCGATGAGCTTCAAATCATTGTTACTTTCGAGAATTGTTTTACGAATCTCTGATTCCGTCAAGTCCTCCTCTACGTCTACCTCGAGCTCTTCACACAGCCACAACAGGTCAGCTCCCGTCAAACACATTAGGACCATGGTCGCTACTTTAAGCTTTGGCTCGGCGGTCACACAATACTTGCTGCGATACCCACGCAAATCAATATACAAGTAAAAGATCCCCAGCGATTCAAATCAACAAACACAGTGAAATTGAAGCCTGGTAAATCTTACAGCCAAAACCAAACGCTTACCCACTGAAGCAGCACCATATCACCAGTCCTCCGCCGTATCCAGTCAGTTGCAAGAGGTGGTCAATCCCAAGTCGCCTCCAACTTGATCAGGATACCGGTCGGTCACCATGTGCCAAAGTCCGTGAGCTGCCGTTGCTGTCTACGAGCCGTAGGCCGATTTACGAGCCGTAGGCCGATCCCACCGCTGCCACCAGTCATTGGATTCGTCGGACGATCCCACCGCTGGCATACAGTAGTAGGAGTTGTCGAACGATCTCGCCGCTGCCACCATTTGTAAGGGTTGAAGGTCGTAGAGAGGAACTTGGGAGGAACTAGGTGAACAGGGTTTATTTACATATTAACATTTTGAGCAAGAGATACATTTACACAGTCTATGCGTGACTCCCAAATGGCGCCCGCAAGACGAAGCATAGAGCAAACGAGCACACAGCTCACGAGTACATTTCGAGCACGACAACGAGCACAACGACGAGCACACTCTAGCAGCCGACAACCACTGCTTATAAGCACTCCCTTCGACGTTATCGTTCGACGTCATAGTAGACTACCCGCCTTTTGGAGGAGGAGGGCTCACACACACGTGCCGCACAGGTTTCAGTGCTCTCTCGAGGGCAGACGACGTTTGCAGCGCAGTCGTCGTGGTATCCATTGTCCTGCGTCCGCTTAGTCAGGTGGTCGCGCCCGAACCCAGCCGGCGCCTCTACATTCCAGAGCTGCCGTAGTCCGCAGTTCTCCAAAGGAAGTTCACGGTTGGTTAGCGCTTTCCTCGCTGGTTCTCTGAAGGGCGCCACCACCCCGGATTAATCGACGCACCTGCAGCGGGCTGAAATAGCTCCAGGGCGATCCTAACAATATATATATATATATATATATATATATATATATATATATATCATCAGCCTTGTTACGCCTACTGCAGGGCAAAGGCCTCTCCCATACTTCTCCAACTACCCCGGTCATGTACTAATTGTGGCCATGTTATCCCTGCAAACGTCTTAATGTCATCCGCCCACCTAACTCTCTGCCGCCCCCTACTACGCCTCCCTTCCCTTGGAATCCAGTCCGTAACCCTTAATGAGCATCGGTTATCTTCCCTCCTCATTACATGTCCGGCCCATGCCCATTTCTTTTTCTTGATTTCAACTAAGATGTCATTTACCCGCGTTTGTTCCCTCACCCAATCTGCTCTTTTCTTATCCCTTAACGTTACACCTATCATTCTTCTTTCGATAGCTCGTTGCGTCGTCCTCAATTTCAGCAGAACCCTTTTCGTAAGCCTCCAGGTTTCTGCACCGTAGGTGAGTACTGGTAAGACACAGCTGTTATACACTTTCCTCTTGAGGGATAGTGGCAACCTGCTGTTCATGATTTGAGAATGCCTGCCAAACGCACCCCAGCCCATTGTTATTCTTCTGGTTATTTCAGTCTCATGATCCGGATCCGTGGTCACTACCTGCCCTAAGTAGATGTATTCCCTTACCACTTCCAGTGCCTCGCTACGTATCGTAAACTGCTGTTCTCTTCCGAGACTGTTAAACATTTCTTTAGTTTTCTGTAGATTAATTTTCAGACCCACCCTTCTGCTTTGCCTCTCCAGGTCAGTGAACATGCACTGCAATTGGTCTCCTGAGTTACTAAGCAAGGCAATATCATCAGCGAATCGCAAGTTGCTAAGGTATTCTCCATCAACTTTTATCCCCAATTCTTCCCACTCCAGGTCCCTGAACACCTCCTGTAAACATGCTGTGAATAGCATTGGAGATATCGTATCTCCCTGTCTGACGCCTTTCTTTATTGGGATTTTGTTGCTTTCTTTGTGGATGATTACGGTGGCTGTGGAACCGCTATAAATATCTTCCAGTATCTTTACATATGCCTTATCTACACCCTGATTCCGTAATGCCTTCATGACTGCTGAGGTTTCGACTGAATCAAATGCTTTTTCGTAATCAATGAAGGCTATATATAAGGGTTGGTTATATTCCGCACATTTCTCTATCACCTGATTGATAGAGTGAATATGGTCTATTGTTGAGTAGCCTTTACGGAATCCTGCCTGGTCCTTTGGTTGACAGAAATCTAAGGTATTCCTGATTCTATTTGCGATTACCTCAGTAAATACTTTGTAGGCAACGGACAGTAAGCTGATCGGTCTATAACTTTTCAAGTCTTTGGCGTCCCCTTTCTTATGGATTAGGATTATGTTAGCGTTCTTCAAAGATTCCGGTACGTTCGAGGTCATGAGGCATTGTGTATATAGGGCGGCCAATCTTTCTAGGACAGTGTTCCCACCATCCTTCAAGAAATCTGCTGTTACCTGATCCTCCCCAGCTGCCTTCCCCCTTTGCATAGCTCCCAAGGCGTTCTTTACCTCTTCCGGTGTTACTTGTGGGATTTCAAGTTCCTCTAGCCTATTCTCTCTCACCTTATCGTCGTGGGTGTTACTGGTACTGTATAAATCTCTATAAAACTCTTCAGCCACTTGAACTATCTCATCCATATTAGTAACGATATTGCCGGCTTTGTCTCTTAACGCACACATCTGATTCTTGCCTATTCCTAGTTTCTTCTTCACTGCTTTTAGGCTTCCTCCGTTCCTGAGAGCCTGTTCAATTCTATCCATATTATAGTTCCTTAGGTCCGCTGTCTTACGCTTGTTGATTAACTTAGAAAGTTGTGCCAGTTCTATTCTAGCTGTAGGGTTAGAGGCTTTCATACATTGGCGTTTCTTGATCAGATCTTTCGTCTCCTGCGATAGCTTACTGGTTTCCTATTTAACGGCGTTACCACCGACTTCTATTGCGCACTCCTTAATGATGCCCATAAGATTGTCGTTCATTGCTTCAACACTATGGTCCTCTTCCTGGGTTAAAGCCGAATACCTGTTCTGTAGCTTGATCCGGAATTCCTCTAGTTTCCCTCTTACCGCTAACTCATTGATTGGCTTCTTATGTACCAGTTTCTTCCGTTCCCTCCTCAAGTCAAGGCTAATTCGAGTTCTTACCATCCTATGGTCACTGCAGCGCACCTTGCCGAGCACGTCTACATCTTGTATGATGCCAGGGTTCGCGCAGAGTATGAAGTCGATATCATTTCTAGTCGCACCATTCGGGCTCCTCCACGTCCACTTTCGGCCAACCCACTTGCGGAAAAAGGTATTCATTATCCGCATATTATTCTGTTCTGCAAACTCTACTAATAACTCTCCTCTGCTAATCCTAGAGCCTATGCCATATTCCCCATATTCCCGCACTGACTTGTCTCCAGCCTGCTTCTTGCCTACCCTGGCATTGAAATCGCCCATCAGTATACTGTATTTTGTTTTGACTTTACCCATCGCCGATTCCACGTCTTCATAGAAGCTTTCGACTTCCTGGTCATCATGACTAGATGTAGGGGCGTAGACCTGTACAACCTTCATTTTGTACCTCTTATTAAGTTTCACAACAAGACATGCCACCCTCTCGTTAATGCTATAGAATTCCTGTATGTTACCAGCTATGTTCTTATTAATCAGGAATCCGACTCCTAGTTCTCGTCTCTCAGCTAAGCCCCGGTAGCACAGGACGTGCCCGCTTTTTAGCACTGTATATGCTTCTTTTGGCCTCCTAACTTCACTGAGCCCTATTATATCCCATTTACTGCCCTCTAATTCCTCCAATAGCACTGCTAGACTCGCCTCACTAGATAACGTTCTAGCGTTAAACGTTGCCAGGTTCATATTCCAATGGCGGCCTGTCCGGAGCCAGGGATTCTTCGCACCCTCTGCAGCGTCGCAGGTCTGACCGCCGCCGTGGTCAGTTGCTTCGCAGCTGCTGGGGACTGAGGGCCGGGGTTCGATTGTTGTGTTCATATAGGAGGTTGTGGCCAAGTACTGCACCAGGGTGGCCAATCCTGCTATATATATATATATATATATATATATATATACACAGTAAACTCTCAGTTGTACGAACGTCAGTTTATCGAATATTTCAGAATAACGAACTTTTGAAAAATCCCCGGCAGTTTTCTTATAGATTCTATGAAAAAATGTTTCGCTTAAACGAATTTTGGAACAGTCAATATTTCAGTTTAACGAACTCGCTCAAAGGACCAAGGCTTATTTTTAACTATTTTTAACGAAGTTTTGCGCCCTGCACTACAGGTATAACCGTTGCCCGCCCTCATCAAACCGCCGATCCAGCGGCAATGTAACGTCGCTGGCGCTACAGCGCCCCTGGGGCAAAGCGGCGGCGCGGAAAACGAACGGCAACGAGGCATGGCCTCCGAGATTGCCCGCACAACACGAGCAAGCATGTAATCTCGGAGGCCCTGAACAAAGTAACATCGCTGGTACTTACAACGCCGCCAGAGCAAAGCGGCGATCTGTCAGCCCACAAACCACGTGGTGTGTGTTTTTTCTGACCGTCTAGTCGTGGCATGGTCGTCGTCTCTTTCTTTCCAGTCTGGTTGGTTCCGCGTGTGCACACAAAGGCAGCATTATGACTGTTATGAGCCTTGTACTTGTTGATATATGCAAATTCCATTTCACACATTTCTAACGCTATCGGTGCCATGTCTTTTGCTCCATGAATTGCACTTCAAACTTTTGACTCTGTATGCCATGTCTTATGTTGGTCTAGTGAATATTCAGTTTAGTGAACTTTCAGTTAAGTGCACTATTTCCGTCGGTCCGTTGAAGTTCACTCAAGTGAGAGCTCACTGTATATATATATATATATATATATATATATATATATATATATATATATATATATTGTAGCACTCTTCCATGAAGCACACTAAACACACTGGTTTATTGTGGGCGTACTTGTGCCCGGAAACTCAATATTAAGCATTCACACACTTTAAAAGAAGAGTTAACAGGAGCCTATTCCACAGTCAACCGCGTCTCTCCGCCGAACGCACTTTTCACGCGCCCCGAAGGCCAAGAGCCACGCCATGGCTTCTCATTGGACGGCAGACTCGGGCGCTGCTGTGAGCGCGTGCACGGCAGACGCGCTGTATCGCCATGCGCGAGGCGTTGCTGGCGCTCTTCTAATGGCGATGCGACGAGTAATAGGTTTTCAAGATGAGGCACTTGGAAAGGTACCTCACGAGAGTGCTCGTAACTGGCATGTGGAGAGCTCTCTGCGGCACTAGTCCCCCTCCGAAAACGCATCGTCCCGATGCGTATGAAACAAATTTATCTATAGATGTGTTTCCATTGCCTGTCGTAGTAAGGCTTCATGCGGACTACGTGTACGAACTCCGCATGGATGTGCCGCTTTGATCGCTCTTGTTCATGAGGGATGACTTCGTAATTCAGGTCACCTACTCGGCGAATAACTTCATAAGGTCCAAAGTATCGGCGATGGAGTTTTTCACATAGTCCGCGACGACGCACTGGTGTCCATACCCACACTTTGTCGCCCGGGTGGTACTGAACTTCTCTGCGGCGCAGGTTGTAGTAGCTTGCTTCCCTACGTTGTTGCTGGCGGATACGGAACCGTGCCAACTGCCGGGCTTCTTCAGCTCGTTGTAGGAAGTCGTCGACGTTGTACGGGTTGTTGTTGTCATCATCTACCGGCAACATAGCATCCAGTGTGGTTGTTACTGTGCGGCCATAGACCAGTTGAAATGGAGTGACCTCGGTTGTCTCCTGTACGGCCGTATTATAGGCGAAAGTGGCGTAAGGCAAGATTGCGTCCCATGTCTCATGTTCGAGGTCGACATACATAGACAGCATATCGGCCAGGCTTCGGTTTAGACGTTCCGTCAGGCCATTTGTTTGGGGATGGTATGCAGTGCTTTTTCTTTTTCTGTGACTGGTGTGAGTCACCTTCATCAAACATTGCATCAAATCAGCTGTGAAGGCCGCTCGTCGATCGGTAATCACGACCATTGGTGCACCATGTCGCACTACTATGTGACAAACGCAGAAATTTGCAACTTCAACTGCCGTTCCTCGCTCAAGGCAGCCAGTTTCAGCACATCGTGTTAAATAGTCCGTCGCTACTACGATCCATCTGTTCCCTGACGATGATGTTGGGAACGGGCCAAGAAGATCCATTCCAATTTGTTGAAATGGAGTCTTTGGTGGGTCTTTGGGTTGAAGAAGGCCGGCCGGTTTCACGGGTGGTGTTTTGCGCCTTTGACATTCTCGACATGTCTTCACGTAATGCTGCACCGACGTAATGCTGCACTAACAATTTAGGCCAGAAGTATCTGAGACGAATTCTGGCGACCGTCCGGCTGACGCCTAAGTGACCCGACGATGGCTCATCATGGTAAGCTTCCAAAATTTCTGGTTGCATGGCTGACGGTACGACGAGTAAGAATTTTTCCTGGTTGCGTACAAAGTTTCTCTTGTAGAGCGCATTATCTCCGAGGCAAAATGACGATAAACCTCTCATAAATATACGTGGGACTTGGACATCGTATCCTTCGAGGTGTTTGATGAGTGGGAGCAATTCTGTGTCGGCCCGTTGACGCTCGGCGATTTCCGAAGCTGTCATCGCTGTAACAAACGGGAAATCTTCTTCTTCTGAAGGAGTAGAATCCACTGGTGAGCGGTACAAGCAGTCAGCATTGTTATGTTTTCTTCCAGACCTGTACACGACAGTAATGTCGTATTCTTGGAGCCTGAGGCTCCACCTCGCAAGTCGTCCAGATGGGTCTTTTAGGTTGCCAGTCAGCAAAGAGAATGGTGATCGCTAACTGCACGGAACGGCCTGCCGTAAAGGTATGGTCGGAACTTGCTGATGGCCCATATGACAACCAAAGACTCCTTTTCTGTCGCAGAGTAATTTGTTTCAGCTTTCGAGAGAGTGCGGCTAGCATACGCTATGACTTTCTATTCCCCATTTTGCCACTGAACTAAAACCGCGCCGAGACCGAGATTGCTTGCATCTGTGTGGACTTCTGTGTCCGCTGTCTCGTCGACGTGGGCGAGGATCGGTGGGGCTTGCAATCGTTCCTTTAATTCATTGAACGCAACCTCTTGTTCAGTATGCCACATGAAGGGGACGTCTTCTTTAGTAAGTTTCGTCAGAGGTTCGGCAATTTTCGAGAAGTTTTCTACAAATCGCCTGTAATAAGCGCATAGTGCCAAGAATTGCCGTACCGTCTTCTTGTTTGTAGGCTTTGGAAATCGTGCAACGGCAGCAGTCTTGTCGGGATTCGGACCAGTACCTTGCGCGCTAATTACGTGACCCAGGAAACGAAGTTCTTGGAATCCAAACTGGCACTTTTCCGGTTTAATGGTTAGGCCTGCCGAGCGGATGGCTTGAAGCACTAAACGCAGCCTCTGGACATGCTGGTCGAATGTTGCGGAAAATACCACTACGTCGTCTAGGTAAACTAAGCATGACTGCCATTTAAGACCCGAGAGGACACTGTCCATCATGCGCTGGAATGTCGCCGGCGCACAGCAGAGGCCGAATGGAAGCGCTTTGAACTCATACAGCGCGTCTGGGGTTACGAAAGCAGTTTTTTCACGGTCTCTTTCGTCTACTTCAATTTGTCAATATCCGCTCTTGAGATCTAATGAAGAGAAAAATTTTGCATGTCGTAGGCGATCCAACGTGTCATCAATGCGGGGAAGAGGGTATACATCCCGCCTGGTCACACTGTTCAATTTCCGGTAATCAACACAGAATCTCAATGTATTGTCCTTCTTTCTCACAAGGAGTACGGGCGACGCCCACGGGCTGTTTGATGGCTGAATGACATCGTCCTCAAGCATCTCTTGCGCCTGACTCTTTATGATCTCTCGTTTAACCGGTGACACTCGGTACGGATGTTGGTATACTGGCCTGGTCGCTTCGTCTGTTATTATACGGTGTTTAACAATTGGTGTGCGCCGTACCTTTGACGAGGTGGAGAAACATTCTGTGAATTCATTTATAAGGTCCTCCATCATTTCTTTCTAGGCTGGCGACAGACTTTGGTTGATCGCAACTGATGTTACGGCGTCATGCATAGTTTGGACAGCAGGCGGCCTTGACGCTAAGCTACATACGTCTGTGACCGCAGTAGCCCTGTGCAGGAAGGCGATGGCTGTGTTCTTTGCAACGTGCTGAAATTCACTTCCGAAGTTCGTCAGCGATACATCAGCACACCCATCGCGTAGTTGAACAGTAGCTCGACGTTGGCCTCCGCTATACCTTCCGAGTCATCGAAGGCTTCGTTTCTTACGCGAACCAGCATGCTGCATCGTGGTGGCACGGTTATGTCATCGTCGGTAACCCGCAAAGCAACGTGTTCTAGCTCCTCCGACTCTTGCATGTCTATAGCCTGCTTCGTAGAAAATGAGACGCTAGAATTCTGCAGGTTGATTATGGCACCATTCGTTAGGAGAAAATCCATTCCGAGTATTACATCCTTCGAACATTCTGGTAGCACGACAAAATCAGCGACGTAAGAAAAACCCCGAATTCCGATTCTCGCTGTACATCTACCCAGGGGCGTAATGAGATACCAGCCGTACGTATCTGGGGTCCACTCCATGGCATCAAAACATTTTTCAATTCCTTGGTGAGTGCATCGGTACTTGTGTCAACTAATGCACTCAATTCATGACCGTCTATTGTAATGCGCAAGTCTGAAGAAATTCTCTGTTCAGTTATCTCATTCATCCGCTTCTGTTCGTCGCGGCTGCTCGGTAAACTTGACGGAGGATCTTGGCTTTTTCGAACGTCAGCGGCCTCGCCTCCACAGGTCGCTCGCTTCAGTTTTCCGGACGTGGGCTCAGTGAACGACGCCTTGGTGAAATCGAGGATGGCCATGGACTTGGTGATCGGTAGCGTGCAGACGTTGATGATCGTGACTGGTGTTGGTATCTAGCAGCCGGATCCTGTTGTCTGGTCAAGTAGTCCTGAATTTCGATGGGTCTTTCGCCGTTACGGGGACACGGCGCATTTATCGTAAAGCCGCGAAGACCTGCTCTGCGATATGGGCACATTCTGTAAAGGTGTCCAGCTTCGCCGCAGTGGAAACAGAGTGGCGTCCGGTCGGGTGCACGCCACACGTCACTTTTTCGTGGCCTCAGCTCTGCTAGAAGGGGTCCACTGCGCAGAGTCGGCTGGCGGCTGCTGGGGGTCGCGAATGGAGAACTATGCCCGGTCGGTTGACATAACACATCAGCGTACGTTGGCACGCGACGTACAGGTGGTGGTTGGTCATGATGAACAGGCGGTTCCTCACGTGCTGGCTGCAGAATGGCGTGGCGAACTTCACCTCGAATGACGGCGGCGAGAGTTGAAACTGTCGGCGTGGCTTCCGGTAGCTGCAGCTTTCGAAGCTCCTCCTTTACGATTGATCGCACCAGTTCCCTTAGTGCTTCGGTGTTACTTCCTGGGCCTGCTGACAGGATATCGGCCGGTGCGCTGGTGACATCACGATTGTAGTGATGGGCACGCTGCTGCAGCGCCTTCTATATGGTCATCGCTTCGGTGCGAAACTCAGCAACAATGTGTGGTGGGTTACGGACGAGTCCTGCAAACAGCTCCTGTTTAACGCCACGCATCAGATGGCGTAATTTCTTCTCTTCGGTCATGTTTGGATCCGCGCGCGTGAAGAGACGGGACATGTCCTCGATATACATGTCGACACTCTCGTTAGTGCACTGGTTTCTGGCTTGTAGAGCGTGCTCTACCTTCTCTCGCCGATCGGTGCTGGCATACGTGGCAAGCAGCTGTCGCCGAAATTCTTCCCATGAAGATAGCGTCGCTTCATGATTGACGTACCACGTCCTCGCTGACTCTTCTAACGCGAAGTACACATTGCGAAGCTTCCGTGTCTCGTCCCAGCCGTTGAAATCTGCCGCTCGCTCGAAGTGCTCTAACCAGTCTTCCACATCTTCGAACGTATCACCGTGGAAGGACTCCGTCGTGCGTGGTGGGTACACGATGAGCTGGGACGATGCCACTGGGCTGGTCATGGTTGCACCGTCGCTGGTAACTGTTGCCTGTACTGCTGCAGCAACAGGAAGCGGTTCGAACTCGGGTGGATCTCCTCGGATGCGGCGGCTTGTGCGCTGGTGTACTGGAGTCAGTTCCCTGGGTTCCAATCGCTGAGGGTCAGGGCTCCGTTCTCTTGCGAACTGGAGACTTCCAATCATACCCCGCACTTCCACCAGAAATGTAGCACTCTTCAATGAAGCACACTAAAAACACTGGTTTATTGTGGGCGAACTTGTGCCCGGAAACTCAATATTAAGCATTCACACACTTTAAAAGAAGAGTTAACAGGAGCCTATTCCACTGTCAACCGCGTCTCTCCGCCGAATGCACTCTTCACGCGCCCCGAAGGCCAAGAGCCACGCGGTGGCGCTTCTCATTGGACGGCAGACTCGGGCGCTGCCGTGAGCGCGTGCACGGGAGACACGCGCTGTATCGCCATGCGCGAGGCGTTGCTGGCGCTCTTCTAATGGCGATGCGACGAGTAATGGGTTTTAGCGATGAGGCGCTTGGAAAGGTACCTCACGAGAGTGCTCGTAACTGGCATGTGGAGAGCTCTCTGCGGCAATATATATATATTTATATATATATATATATATATATATACAGTACTGGAGAAGAACGCGCAGCAGGCATTGCTTCGAGAAAGACGACGACAACGTGTGGTTGGAAGCCTTGTGTCTGTGTTGCCGAAGCTCTGTGTCCTCTCGCTACGTGCTCTGGTATCTGAGCGTCCATTCAATCGAACTATAACGCATCTTAACAATATATATAAATATATATATAATGTGTTCTTTTAAATGTACTGGTGTTAGTGAACATAGAACAGCGTACAGAAACGGCAGCGTTGTCATCAGGCAATATATATTTGTGACACACTGCACGTGAACGGCGCAACCGTGCTCGTCAAGAGAGAGAGGGCAAATGATAAATGAAAGGCAGGGAAGTGAACCAGGACTGTAAAAGGGGACGGAAAGAATAAAAGAAGAAGAGAAAGTCCACTGGGGATATCGTTCGGTCACTCAGTCCGGATAGGAGACGCTGACTCAATTCGGTAACTTTCAAATATCGCAGCAACGCTTTTGTGGCCTTTTGTAGTTGCGATATGCGAGGCCATGGTCCCAAGATCTTGTTCAAGCTGAACGGTTTTCTATCTAACTGATTGAGAGCTGTGCAGAGGTCATGTCTTTCATTTTCAAAAGATGGGCAGTAGCACAGTAGATGTTCTATAGTTTCCTCGATACCGCAGGCATTGCACTCGGCGCTATCAGCCATTCCAATCAAAAACGTATATGCATTGGTGAATGCAACGCCCAAGTGTAAGCGGCACAGCATTCTTTCCTCATTACGCGGAAGGCCTGGTAACAGGCGCTGTTGCATAGATGGATCGAGGGAATGCAATCGATGTTGGGTGAATTCAGGTGTGTGCCACTTCTCCAATGTCACACGGTCCGCTGGCGTGCTTAAGTGTTGGGCTGCGTCAGTCCGCGATAAAGGTACAGAAACAAGGGTTGCTCCTTTCTGTGCTTTCCTAGCAACTTCGTCAGCGAGGTAGTTGCCACAATGCCAGGCAGCCACTGAAACATGACGGCGTGTCCTTTCGCGATCATGTGGTGGCGCATTTGTCGTATCTCCGACACGAGTTGTTCACAGGACCCGCGACGACGAGATGACAGAAGACATTGTAAGGCCGCCTTCTAATCGCAGAATATTGCCCACCGATTAGCCGGTTGGTTGTTAATATAATCAACGGCACCTCGGAGGGCAACAAGCTCCGAACCGGTCGATGCTGTCAAGTGAGAAATCTTGCATCGGACGCTTAGTGATCGTCATGCTATAACCACTGCGCCGGTGGAGCTGGTCTGAGTGGAAGAGCAATCCGTATATATGTGGACTCGGTCAAAGTAGAAAGTGTGCGAACAATCCAGAGCTGCTTGCTTCAAGGCCAAGGTTGGCAGGTCGGTCTTGTTTCTTATCCTTGGAACCGTAAGCCGCACTTAAGGTTGTTTTAAACACCACAAAGCTGAGGTTGAACGTGTTGAGAGTGTGAAGCCCGATGATAGGGAGGCTTGATGGATGTTGATCTCGTTGGAGGACTCCTGTGGTCGTCGTTCTGGTAGGCAGGCAAGAAAGCTTGATTGCATCCGTGAAACATGACGAACATGGGCCCTAAGCGTGTCGGTGCTAATGTAAGTCGTGATCAGATGGTCTTGAGCCTTTATAATGG
The DNA here is from genome assembly GCF_023375885.2 of Dermacentor andersoni. NCBI lineage: Eukaryota > Metazoa > Arthropoda > Arachnida > Ixodida > Ixodidae > Dermacentor > Dermacentor andersoni. The sequence continues at coordinate 152,605,364 of NC_092814.1, forward strand.
TTCCTGCTGTTGAGGCGCTAGGCGGAAGCCCTATGCAAACACGTAGTGCCCGTGCTTGCACGCTCTGAAGTTTTAGATGATTTGACTTGCATGTTTTAGCAAGCACAGAAGATCTATAGCGTAGGAGTCCGATAAAAAGTGCTCGATATAACTGTAGCAAGGAGCCTACTGACGATCCCCATGTTTTGCCGGCGATGAACTTGAAGACGTGAACAATAGATGTGAGGTTCTTTTTAAAGTGGGCAACCTGAGGGCTCCAAGAGAGGTCCCGGTCAACAATGACACCCGAAAACCGATGATTTCTCTTGTAGGAGATAAGCTGGTCATTGATGCATACTAGATAACGAGACATCGCTTTTCGCATAAAAGCGACTAACACACATTTTTTCGTTGAGATGGTAAAGCCTTGTGTGTGAAGATAGTCAGATGCCTGTGTTGCTGCTTTCTGTAGCCTTGTGCGAACCTGCAGGCGAGGACCGCTGATGTCCAGATGCAGATGTCTTTGGCGTAGATTGAAACACTCACTGTTTCCGGTAGGGATTCGGCTAGCCCAAGAAGCGCGAGGTTGAAAAGAATAAGGCTTAGAACACCACCTTTGGGAACGCCTTGGCGCGTGTTGTGGTCGATAGTCGGACCATCTTCCGTACGTACGAACAAGGACCTACGTGCCAAGTAGTTTCTCTCATAGTCCAGGGGCTCATCACGAAAATTATTCTCTCTGAGGCGCTTTGTGATCACTATTGACTCCTCGAATTTGGCACCGTATTTCTGATGGGCGACCTATGCATTACCTCGTTCGACCGAAACCTCGTCGCTCATGTGGCACTACGCACCTCGTCTACCCATGTGGAAGTTGGCGTTTCACGGCAGTAAGGAAGTGGGGAGACACGGATTCTTCCGTCTCTTTTCTATCCTGTACGTCTTTCACTCCTTGCCGCTGTATTGTTGCTACGAGGAAAACATTAATACTCACCCTACATTTCAGCGGATACTCCTGGATTTTCTGAAATCGGCCGGGAGTCTTCGCTTCTTGTGATTTTTCAGTGACTATGGTGTAACTGTATCAGGCTATATTGCTTGCATTCTGGTTTCCAACCGTCCCAAATTTAGTGGGACAGTCAGAACTTTTTAGCAAAAATTCCTAGTTCCGACTTGACCGAGGCAGTTTGGCCAAAAGTCCGGACTTCTGGTTTGTTTTTGCATTGAATAACAACGAAAAAACAAGATATATTTTCTACAACGCTTGGCGGCTCGGCTGCACATTCTTCCCTTGTGTCTTCTGTGGCGTTGTCATAGACGCCATGGCGATTTTTTATTGTCATGGTTCTAGTTATGTTGTACATTCTAACCGTTCGCAGTAACTCTCCGCTGTGGTAGCCGTCTTATAGGCCACTACTGCCACTTTCTTGTTTTAAATTACGACGTAATAGACTTTAGAACAATTTTTTTTCGGAACAGTGTTGCAATAGCTGCTCCTGGCGATGACAGCGTCAGTGGACTGCAACCGCACCCGGCAGAAGAAATGGCAGAAGCACAATATTAAGCCCAGGAAGTCTTCCACAGTTTCGAGCGATATCGTTAGGAGTAAATATTCACAGGTTCGCACGGAGAAATCTCCAACCAGAAGAAAACCTTATTCATATTGGAGGAAGCGTTTCCCGGTGGGGAAGTGGAGAGGCGCGGCTTTACTTGCTTTTCTTTCCTGTCCTGCTTTTCGCATTTTACGGCTGGCTTCATTTAAGTTCTTTCACCTCGGTGCTGGCTTTCGGAGCATGGCGTCAGCCCGTCAAAGCGCTAGCGCTGCCTTATAAAAGCGCGATCTCTCCCTGGCGATCGCGCTCTCCAGGCGGAGTATATTGAAGTCGAAAGCCTTATATGCCGCATGAAGCGAAAAATCCGCCGTCCGTTGTTATCATACGATGGTACCAAAACCCACATGACCAAGGAATGACGTCACGTTCCTGGCGCTGGACCTGCTGCGGCTCGCACTGCGAAATCCCACGGTGAACAGCCACGGCGTCGGACGGACGCCCTTGCCCACACCCAAAAAACCGACCTTGCCCACTCCCAGCCTATGGAACAGTGTTCTATACTCTCGTTACGTGGACATAAGCGGCAGTTTGTCGATGATCCCACATGTATGCCTTTTTGAGCCGTACTCAGTTTCAGTCGGCGCATGACAAGATGAATGAATACCAACTAGCCCCAATTCCTCGCTTTACATAACCCCTCGCCTCCAACATTGTCTTAACATTGCCAGCGCGATATCTTTGCACTAATTGGTCTACATACCCACTGGAAAAGTAGTATGCGTGATAGGCAAGCGGGAACACCGCTATCAACGAAATAGTTTTTTTTTAGAACTGCGACTTATGTACGTAGTGTGTGCGTAGCTCAAGAGCCGCACCTTGATCGGATGGGTTTGCTTTATGTATTCATTTACCTCCCCGAATATTAACCATGGGTGTGCTTGAATTTAATCACTTGCAAGGAGATACTGTCTCTTTTTCCATGCAGTAAAGAAAGAAAGGCGGATTGTATGAAAGGTAGAGGTTCTCAACTCTGTGGGACCGGGGTTCGATTCCACTCTGGGCATTGCGGATTTTAATGCGAAGCTTTCGCGAATTTATGGCACTTTGAATCTATCTATCTACCTACAGGCACGTACCCTGCCCCCTCCCTCCCCTCCCGAAACTAAGCGGCATACCTTCCCCCCCCCCCCCCCCTACCCGCGCCACCACTCCTCACATTACTAAAGCGCCGCCAAATCATTCTAGAGACTTGACAGCTATTCGGCGGTGAACATTTTGCGTTCTTTTTCACTCCTTTTGGATGGCGGTAGTTATCGGCATCTCCTGAGGTGTGAAGGCAAGTTTTCTCATCGATTCGGTGCCCGCGCGATTAACTCGAGATGCGTTCAGTTGTCACCATCTATTGCAACAGTCACGCGCATCGCTGTTGCCTCTTTAGTTCAACCATGTTTGTTTAGACTGGTCCAGTGACCAGGAAAGGGATTCAGTTCGTAGTCAGCGGGTCCGTATGCTCGTGGAGCGAGTTGCGGCCGGAGACAGAGAGTTTTAGTTCATTGTTTGCAACCAAACGTAAACGCATGACGTACGTAAAGAAATAGCGCTGTCATCACTGCGCATGCTCTGAATGTTATTGGGTTTCTGCAGTTTACGTACGTTAAGATAAAGTACGTTATTTGGCGAGTGTAACGTTCAAATCTTTACGTACGCTAAGAAATAGCATTGTCGAGCATGGCGGCACCCATGGCTCCCGCTTGAGCGTGAATTCTCATGATGGCTGCGCTCTGACTCGCGTTGATCGCCAGCAAGTATTGAAATGAGCTTTCGCTTTCTCTAAACTCACCTGAAACGTTAGTTATGAGTGCATAGCGCGTCCAATTTCTGAGATCGTTCAGCGATTCCGGCGCCCGTACGCAACGAGACGCGTCGGCATAACAACAACACGATGATTGGTAATGGATTATCGTGGCTTGTATAAGTTTGGCACGATGCACCAGACGGCGCCCTGTTTTATAACGTCTTCCTTACGTTTGCGTTCCCGTGCGGTAAACTAAATATCTTGAAAGGACGCGCAACATAACGTTCCGCAAAGGTGATTACGATTAACGTACGTTAGGCGACAAACGCTATTAGAAAACTGCAGGATGCCAGTTGCGCTTAGCTTTTCCTTTTGCTTCATTATTTTCTCGACTGACGGCTCGCCGCGGCGCCGGCATATTCTCGGAACCATATACCCGTGATATAGGTTAGATAAGGTGGAAAATGAAATCATGGGAAACAGCGTCCATCATCAAACCCTGCAATAACCATTAAACCCATTAGCAATATGAATGTCACCCGTTACCTCGTCAGGTTTTTCACTCATTGTACAACCCTTTAATGCAAAATTGGCAACTGGAAACAACAGTCGCAAGGAGCTGATAAACTAAGCGATCTACTAAAGGAGAGAGCTGAGGCAACAGCCACATAGGAACGAAAAACGAAAATTAAGAAATTCAACCATTGCTTCTGAAACTATTTATGGATCAACACCTTTTTATTTAAAAAGGAAGTAGAGAAAACGCCTCCGGAAATGGAGAAAGATTCCGTGTGTTTTGAATGACGCTCCTACCGTTATCAGTCTAACCGCACGACGCAGCCACTTCTCTGTTATGCTTATGTGTATGTTTTTCTAACGTTCCGTGGTGCGCGGAGTACATCTAGAACCGCAGCGTCCTGCACTCTGCGCGGCTGTACGGGACTGGCAGCCATGCATCGTTACGCAACTTCCCAAATAACAATACTTGTCGGTTTTGGCACTTAACTTGGGAAGGTGCAAACGAGGGATCCAAAAAAAACTGATTGTTCCGCCAATATATACTTCTCTGTATTTCTTCCAGAGCTAATAAAAAAAAACGCTACTAGAAATCATTTTTTATACTTTCGCTTGTTTACTTGTTCTTGGCAGTGTTCTTCCTGCACTTCATTCCTGCGCGAGTCCATTTGATGTGGTTCCTTGTATGTCAAGAAAAAGGAGAGGTCTATCTTTCCTGTGAGATACACCTTACTTTATTTCTCTTTTGCGGGATTACGCGTTTTTATGTCGAACAGTGGGCATTATTCACATTTACACTAGTAAAGGTACGCTTCCCCTGATTTTCACAGAAAAGTTGCCTTGGGTTGGCCTGCCCCCCCCCCTCCAAAAAAAAAAATCCTGGGTACGTGCCTGCCTGCCTGCCTGCCTGCCTGCCTGCCTGCCTGCCTGCCTGCCTGCCTGCCTATCTATCTATCTATCTATCTATCTATCTATCTATCTATCTATCTATCTATCTATCTGTCTATCTATCTATCTGTCTGTCTGTCTGTCTGTCTGTCTGTCTGTCTGTCTGTCTGTCTGTCTGTCTGTCTGTCTGTCTGTCTGTCTGTCTGTCTGTCTGTCTGTCTGTCTGTCTGTCTGTCTGTCTGTCTGTCTGTCTGTCTGTCTGTCTGTCTGTCTGTCTGTCTGTCTGTCTGTCTGTCTGTCTGTCTGTCTGTCTGTCTGTCTGTCTGTCTGTCTGTCTGTCTGTCTGTCTGTCTGTCTGTCTGTCTGTCTGTCTGTCTGTCTGTCTGTCTGTCTGTCTGTCTGTCTGTCTGTCTGTCTGTCTGTCTGTCTGTCTGTCTGTCTGTCTGTCTGTCTGTCTGTCTGTCTGTCTGTCTGTCTGTCTGTCTGTCTGTCTGTCTGTCTGTCTGTCTGTCTGTCTGTCTGTCTGTCTGTCTGTCTGTCTGTCTGTCTGTCTGTCTGTCTGTCTGTCTGTCTGTCTGTCTGTCTGTCTGTCTGTCTGTCTGTCTGTCTGTCTGTCTGTCTGTCTGTCTGTCTGTCTGTCTGTCTGTCTGTCTGTCTGTCTGTCTGTCTGTCTGTCTGTCTGTCTGTCTGTCTGTCTGTCTGTCTGTCTGTCTGTCTGTCTGTCTGTCTGTCTGTCTGTCTGTCTGTCTGTCTGTCTGTCTGTCTGTCTGTCTGTCTGTCTGTCACTTGAGCCGTTGGGCGGCTCGTGTTCGCATCATCATCATTCAAGCTTCGTCATGCGACTCTTGCCTCTGATTCTCTCGTACTACATGCACTTGAGCCAGGTGGCGCGCGTAGGAAGATTCGGGTAGAATCGGGCATCTCGGCTGCGGAACACCGGGTGGTCGTTTCCTCCGTACCAACAGCGATTCAAAAGTAAGTTTGTAAGGGTGTGCAAATATACGAAACTTTAAAATAACGAATCGAATAGCGTCCTATTCGATTCGGTCTTCGAATCTAATAGTCACTATTCGTAAACGCGAATATTTCTCGAGTACTTTTGGATTATTTCAGAAAGTCAACTGCGCCCAATTAAACATAAAACTGGAGGAAAGTGCGCTAAATTTTCACCTCTGTAGGTATAGCATAGACGTAAAACATGAGAACTTGTGTAATGGAGCAGGCTGCGTCGCTTAGGTTGCCATAGCTTACAGGCTACACAGCGATCATTGGCACACTCTGAAGAATCCTGTGCATGCAAAGAAACTGCTTATTGGGTCCCAATGCTCCATTTGTGCTTTTCATAAACAGCGCTTCATGACGGGCTATGCAGTGCGAGAAATTTGCTAACAATAAAGGGACCCTGAAACGATTTTGACAATTTTCTAAAAACGTAGTGAGGGCAGGTCCTTCTGATCGTTAAGTAACATATTTAAGTGACCCTCATAAGCGTGTAATTTATTGTAGGTTTTAAAAATGTGGGCATCGCGACCAATCGCAGTGGCGCCACTGCCCTGTGTTTTCATCCGTCTCCTCCCAATTCATCCTCTTCTGGCGTCCAGGCCATGCATTGCGAAAAGGACCCCGAAGAGCAAGATCACTAAGAACACCACATCTGTCGAATCTAGGTCTGCCCTAACAAACCGACAGCAATCACCAACAAAATCACAGCAAACTTTTGATTGACAACACCCCGGCGTCTTCTGTCGGGAGGCAGCGCTGTCCAGCTGAGACTCGACGGACCAGCTCAACTTGGTCAACCGAGCGAGAGGGGCAGCCAAGGCCGCTGGGCTCCTGGACTGAGGGGGACCACCCACTGCAGAGCTACCTACGCTCATACGCTCTTTTCTATAAAGCTTACTCTCTCTCTTCTGTCGGTGATTTGTGCGACCAGGACAGGCAGGTGGCTGTAATGCTGATATCGCTATAATTAATACATATTTGCAAGATACTGAACAAGCTGGAAACGCCAGCAGCTCGAAGTGCTCTGCAAATATTGGATGCACTAAATCCAGTGCTTGTTAGGGTCGTTTAAGCACCATTGCTCGACCAATCGTCCCCTTCTGGACTGAAGTTAAAGCTGAATCGATGTTTCAATGCAATGACAGATGTCTCAGGACCCGTATATCAGACTTTCGCCAATTCGGTTTTCCAAATCGTTTCGCCGTACTGGTCATTTGCGAACCAAATACATTGACTCCACTCAGACTGTCTGGTTACGAAGCTTTCATGAGGTGCGCGCACCAAACTAATCATCCACATCCGCATGGACTTTACGTATGTCGCTCACGCGGTAGAGGCTCATAACGAAACCAATATGCCTGCCTGCAAGTGAAAAAGAAGGCTGTGTCATTTACACTAATTTGAGCCTACATATCCCCAGTGGGTCACTTTGACGACTATAGGCGTAAAAAAATATTACTAATGATTAATGGGGCCTGGGTTATCACAGGTGACTAATGCGCATCATCAGCTACGTGGAAGCATTAAAATTGACTCCAGAAGCAGGAGTCTTGCCTCTTTTGTTGCCGACCATGGAAGTAAGGAAAAAGTGCAGAAGGAAAGGCAGGGAGGTCAACCAGTTTAGCTTAACCGGTTTGCTACCCTACACATGGAAGCGGGATGGGGGGGATGAAAGATGGGGAGAAGAGATAGAGAGAGCATATAACACGGCACACATCGTTAGTTACAGTCCGTCACTCTTGCGCGGTACGTGACATCACTGTCACAGCCGCTTGTCCAAGCCCGTCTCCTTCATAAACCGAAGTAGTCCCTTCGTCGCCTTCAGATGCGACGTCTTCTGTCGGCGATATGTGAAAATAGTTGCAACTGACAATGGTCTATTGTCAAGGTGCGCTAGAACGGACGCCAGGGACTGTCTCTGAACATTATACTCAGGACAATCACACAGAATGTGTTCCAGAGTCTCTTCGCAGACAGGCATTGCAGAGAGCGTTGTCGGCCATTCCAATGCGAAATGAGCAAGATTTCGTGAAAGCCACCTTTAGCCATAAGCGATAAAGCAGGGTGGCCTCACTTCGGCGGAGTCCAGTTGGCATACAGAGATGCATCAAAGAGGGCAGGTCGTATTGACGATTGCTCCGGTTGGTCTGGCTGCTTGGTGTGCACCATAGAAAGAGCGTGATCTCCCGTGCAAGCACTCGAAGTCTGCTGGCTGCGTTGGACCGTTAAAGTGGTATGGCATCTTCCTGTGTGTCTGTGTGGCATCTTCCTGTGAAGAAACAGCTGCCCGAGCAGCTTTATCGGCGTGTTCATTTCGTATGATTCCGCAGTCACTTGGCAGCTACTCAAACGTCACGTGATGTCTTTTCTCATGTGATGTATGGAGTAGGCATCTAATATCGAACACGAGCTCTTCGAATGGCCCTCGACGCAGAGCTGATAGCACAGATTGTAGGGCTGCCTTTGAGTCACTGAAGATTGACCATTGCCGAGGTGGCTCCCGATTGACGAAACAAAGTGCAGCGCCAACAGCAGCTAGTTCCGCAGATGTCGATGTCTTTGGGCTGTCAGTCCTAAAGCTGATCGTAATAGCTCTTGCTGGGACGACCACAGCACCGGACGAACACTGGATGTTTGTGGAAGCATCAGTATAAATATGTATACTGTCCGCGTAACTCTCGTGCAGAAGAAGCAGAGACAGTGGTTTCAGCACAGGCGACGACAGCTCAGAATTTTTTCCCGGTTCCTGGTACGCGGAGGTGGACTGTGGGGCTGATAAGACACCAAGGGGGTATCGATGGTTTAGGTGCAGCGGTGAAGCCTGAGGGAAGTTGATCGTTGTACATGACGATAGCTTTAGAGAATGATGCTTGGTGCCTCTCTGAAGGTAGTGTTGCAAAGTGGGGATAGGGAGCACGTGCAAAATGTCTGATATGCGTTCTCAGGGCTTCCACCGTAATGTGAGTTCGCATTGGATTGTCCCGAGCAATCGAAATAGTTGCCTCTGTTGACGTGCATCTGGGCCAACCAAGGCAAACTCTGAGTGCTTCAGTTTGTACTGCCTGCAGAACACAAATATTTGTCTTGCAGGTGTTGTTCAGTACAGGTAGACTATATCTTAAGAAACCGAGATAGAGAGCTCTATAGAGTTTCAGCATTGCGTCTACTGACATCCCCCACGTCTTTTCTGTCTGTCAAGTATTTAAACAACTGGGAGGTTGCTCTCAGGCGCCGTTTCATGTAGACCACGTGGGGGCTACAACGGAGGTCTCGGTCGATAATTACGCCAAGAAATCTGTGGGTTCTGACAAGAAATTCACCGCCCATTGATTGAGATGACATAAGGCGTCATTGTTTTGCAAGTAAATGCCCCTAGTGCGCATTTTTCTGGTGATATGCTGAGACCTTGTTTACACAAGTAGCTCGCTGTCAAAGTAGCCGCTCTTTGAAGACATGCACGTGTCTGAGGAATTCTGACTGCCGAAGTCCAGACACAGATGTCGTCAGCGTATATTGAAATTTTGGTGGTAGTTGGCAAGTATTCGGCAAGTCCAATAAGAGCGAGGTTGAATAGCGTCGGGCTGAGAGCCCCGCCTTGAGGAACGCCCCTGCTGGTATAGCGTCGCGTAGTGGGGCCATCGTCAGTTAACACATAGACTAATCTTGCAGATAGGTAACTTGCAATCCACAAAAAGACTCGACCACCAAGGCCAACCGTCACAAGAGCGTCGAGAATGGCCTCATGTAATACGTTATCGTATGCCCCTTTCACATCTAAGAATAAAGCTGCAGATAAACGCTCACGGGACTTTTAGTGCTGGACATATGAAACGAGATCAACTACATTGTCGAGGGAAGAGCGGTCACGTCGGAAACCAGCCATGGAATTCGGATAAATCGTCTAGTGTTCAAGGTGCCATTCCAGGCTGCCAAGGATCATCCGTTCCATTATCTTTCCTACACAGCTGGCCAGCGCTATTGGGCGGTAAGAGGTGAGCTCTAGCGGGGATTTGCCCTGCTTCAACAGTGGCACCAGGCGGCTTACTTTCCATTCGTCAGGAACATTTCCCTCGTGCCATGAGGTGTTGTAAAGACTCAACAATGCTATCCGTGCGGATTCTCCGAGATAGCACAAGACTCGGCATGATATACCATCTGGACCCGGAGATGATGAGCGCCTGCAGAGAGCTAGTGCCGCCTCGAGCTCCTCCATTGTAAATGGAAGGTCCATAAGGCAATCACGGGAATGGGGGACGTCATCTCGGGCTGGAGGATCTGGACGAATTGCTTGGTCTGCCATGCGCGCACAAAAGTCTTCTGCGACATCGATGTCATGCCGCCCTTGCAAAAGCGCGAGCGCCTTGAATGAAAAACGCTGTTCCGGAAGACAACGCAGACCTTGCACCGTTTTCCAAATGTGAGACAGTGGCTTGCGGGGGTCGAGTATCTGGCAGAACGTTGCCCAACGTTCGGACGCTAATCTATCCATTCGACGCTGGATCTTCTTTTTCAGCCTCCTGGCTGCCCTAAGGACACGGATTCATTTTGTACGCCGATATCGACGTTCCGCCCGGCGACGAAGTGCTTGAAGTCGCTCTAATTCTATGTCGAACTCGTTTCGCGTGGAAGAGATCGTCAGCATGCGAGTGGCATTTTGCATCGTATTTTTAATTGTTTGCTCTAACCCAGAGGGTAGGCCCTCGCGGCAGGCATCTTCCATATCGGATTTAAAGTTGGCCCATTGAATCGTCCGAATGGTATTCCGTGAGCCAGCTCTAGACGACAAGCCTTTGATGTTCAGATAGGTGGGAATGTGATCACTCCCAGGTGTCTCAATATCTGGAAACCACTTCACACATCTGGCGAGAGAGTTGGAGACGAAAGCAAGGTCGGGGCAGCTGCCGTATGTCATGCCTCGAAGAAAGGTGGGGCTACCATCGTTCAGGAGAGTAAGGCCATAGTTGTGGGCGATGCTTGCTAATGTTCGTCCTCTTGCATTTGTCATTGTACTTCCCCATGCTGGATGGTGTGCATTGATAGGATAGGATAGGAATAACTTTAATAAAGTGCCGGCAAACGACGATTTAACGAGTCGTGACGCTGGCCAAGCGTCGACCCGGGGTTATACTCTACTCTGCACTAGCCCCGTTGGGCCCGTTTGTAGTGGGTCACGAGGCTTGTGCTTTTCGAGCGCACCCCGGGCCTGCTGGACGGCCCATAGTTGTGAGTCCTTGTCTGTAGACTGCAGTGCACTTTGAAGTTCTGGCGGGTAAGTCTTGGAGGTAGCTGCCGTCGGGAACCTGGCACAGTCCCACATGATGTGCCATTGGTCCGCCGGACCCGCTGCACAAACACCACACAGCCCACTCGGATAGAGCTCTGGGTGAAGCACGTGCAGCATTGCGGGGGCGAGGAGTGACGCTGTCTGTATTTGTCTTAGGATTACGGCCTCCTCCCGACTGAGTGCCAGGTGTGCATTGAAATCTCCTGTGATGACCCCTGGGGCGGGACAAACACTCAAGATAGCCGGAAATCGTTTGGTATCGAAATTGCTGGAAGGCGATATATACACGCCTATGAGAGTAAACAAGAGTATGTTCTCTTTAACGGTGATGCAAAACATAGGTAAGTTCACGACGAACAAAAATGACGATTTCGCTGCATGCACCAGTTGTTGATGACATGGTAAATTCGTATCCTGTCAGTCTTATTGGTTTCGACAAGTTGGGCTCACAAATGACGATGAGTGGAAACACATTGGTGTACACAAACTGACGAAAATCTGAAATTCGTGATTTTAGCCCTCTGGCGTTCCACTGGATGACGGACGCTGCCTTGACTTCTTTCCGGAAGGATAGGGTATGGGTAGCCATATTTCTAGTTGAGAGGTGCAAGCACTGGGCTTAAGGAGTCCAGCACTTTAAGTGCGTTTTGAGCAGAGGGTGTCCCCATGCCCACTAAAATTGCTCGAATGGCCTCCATGAGAGAACGTAGCACCGAGATGACTTGACGGTCTGTTTTAGGTGAATCATCCATGGCCGGAGGAGGATCAGGTGGGGCCCCGACCTTCTGAGGTTCCTTCGCAAGGGAGCGGCTCGGTAGCGTAGGCCATTCCTCTAAAGATAGTCTTTTCTGCTTCCTTCGTGGGAGTGGTGGGCCTTTTCGCGGCGCGACTAACTGGCACCGCAGTGGAGTGGGTACTGTCACTTCGCGCATGCGCCTTCTTCGAAGACGTACGATGGCGCCTACGTCGACGCCGACGCCGGACTACTTCGGCTGCCTCCCTGTGGGCCGAATTGTCTCTGGCCATTTGCTTGAGAACCGCGAGCTCCATCTTGATGCGGGGACAGTCCTTCGACGAGGCCGCGTGAGGGCCGCTACAGTTGGCGCACTTCAGGACCGTGGCACCGCAGGTCAGTTCTACATGAGGTTCAGCGCAACGGCGACACAGTAACGAGTTGGGACACTCGCCCTTGACGTGTCCTAGCCTGAAACACTGATGACATTGAAGCGGCTTCTGGATGAATGGTCGAACCGGATGTCGGAAATGTCCGACTTTAAGGTGGGATGGGATACAATCGCCCTTGAATATTACTTTTACGCAGCGCGTATTCCCAAGGTGGCGCACTTGCGTAATGATCGTGCCCTCGTTTGCCGGCTTGATGAGACTAGGTAAATCATCATTGGGAATGGCAATGTCAATGTCGTAAACCACACTGGCTATAGATGTGTCGTCGATTGGGATGACGGAGCGCATTTTGGTTCCGCCTAGCTCCGTGATTTCTTGAAGTTTTCCAAGCGCACTCGCATTGTACACGTCTATGGCCAGTAAATTCTTGCTTCGATTTATTCTGATGTCTTTAATTTGATCCGGCACCGCACATTCCAGAAAAATTGATAGGGCTTGCCTGTTCAGCAAGCGTAGGTTGCTTGACGGTTCTTCCGGCATAAAGATGATGACGTGTGGCCAGCGCGCGGGCGCTGACTTCATAGTCGTACTCGTCGGAGTTGACGGCGCTGTGTTGGCGATCTTTCTCTTCGCCCTCTTACTCCGGACGGGTATGAAGCCGTCGTCGGATGAGTCGTCTTCCGACATAGAGTAGAGGTCGGTGTGCTCGGTGTCACTGGGGGAGCCAACTCGCTTCCTTGCGGTTGACGGCCGTGATGACTTCTGCCCAGGCGGGCCGCTGGCATGGTCCGCGTCCATGGCCGCAAGACGGGGAGGCGAGGCACCTCGAAAGGCGAAGATTTTACCAAAAATTCATAGAGCACAGAAACAAGCGTTCTGTCAAGAAGACACTTCGTCCTTGCCGGCCATGGTATGTGTTGTGTGAATGATGGCAGGCCTACATTTCTGCGAGGCACGACCCATAGTAGCTGCTTGGATTTGACTTTGGTTACACAGCGCTTCGCCTCGAGTGTCCAATCGTTTACGGACATAGAGACACACGGAAGCGACCATATTCCAACATACATAAATGTTAGTGCAGTTGAGCAATGCTCTTCTACTGTCTTGCGTACAATTGATTGGTCAAGGTTTAAGGAGCATATGGATGACACATGTCGGGAAGGCCGTTCACACAATATAGAAGATGCAATCGTAAAACAATGAAAGCATTTATTTGCTTGCTTACAAGGTCATCAAGGCGAACAGACTTGGATACTTGGATATAGAACTGGTTGGCTGTGTGCGGCACGCCGACAGGTGGAAAGAAGGTACTGGCGCAAGAAGTCCGTTTTACTTCTGGGCTTCCCGACGCATACAAAAGAAAGTCCAGTGTCGTATGGCTAAATTAGAAGACAAGTGATGGAAATTCTGTCAGTCACTTGATCCCCGAAGATCGCTCTCGCACTTATGGAGGACGGTTAGGGGTCTTCGCTCACGTCCGCATTAACGGAAGCCTTTTGCTGCGCAGGCCCTCTACCAACGCCGTTCGCAGCTTGAAGTGGCTGAAGGGTTCTGTTGCGCAGGTTGATGGGTCCGTGTTCGTCATTACTAACGCAGCACTGAATGATGTCCCTGAGGCACGTGTACCAGAAATGAACGTGCTATTTTCACTTCAACAGCTGGACGCTGCGTTGGCGACTTGCAGGCGTTCTTCGTTACCAGGACCAGATGGCATCACGTACGCTGCCCTATGCCACCTTGGACATGACGCACGTGGTGAGCTGCTTATCTACTACAGTCTTGGCACAACGGCGTCATTACCAAACAATGGAAATCGAGCCGTTTGATCCCCATTCTAAAACCTAAAAATCTCCGCTTGATTTGTCATCATATCGTCCGGCTGCGCTTTCGAGCTGCGTCGGCAAAGTGATGGAAAGAATGATTCTTGCTCGCTTGAAATGGTATCTCGATCCGGACGCCATGGCGGGCTTTCGTCGTGGTCGCTCGTCCATCGACAATGTCATAGACCTCGTTGCCTGGATGCAGCAAAAAATAGCTTCAAACGCCTATCAGTGGCACTTTTTCGAGATGTTCAAGGAGCATTTGACAACGTCGCCCATGAGGCCATACTGAACTCACTTGAGGCTGTGGGTGATGGTGGCCGGATGTATTCGGGACTATTTGACTAAGAGGTGCTTTTTATTGCATACCCTTCGGAACATTACATCGGCCGTGATGTGCCGATGGCTGGAGTGTTGAGCCCCATATTGTTCAACCTCGCCCTGTCAGGACTTGCGGAGTACTTACCGCGGACACCTCACGTCTCAATATACGCCGACGACATTTGCATCTGCCTCTGCGGTGACTCGCCCTCAGGTGCGGGCCCGGCTTCAGCGGGCGGAAACCATGACGACTTCCTGTCTCCAAGAACAAGGCCTCAGTGTGTACACCGAAAAGTGCGCATGCATTGGTTAGCTTTACGCGCAAACAAATGTCATTGTATCCCGTTTCAATCAATGGTCAAGGTGTACCCTACGTTAAGACGCATCGCTTTCTGGGTGGCATCATTAACCGCAACCTCTCTTGCAGCCCTCAATCTGTCTATCTGAAGAAGAAGTTAATTGCTATTGCTCAGGTGTTCAAACTTCTCTGTGTGAAAAACTGGGATACACTAGTCTATTCTATGCTGCAGCTGTACAGGGTAGTTGCTCGGACTGCTTCGTTACAGTTTTGTCAAATACATGCAAGACAAACATTCGTGCTCTGGAGGGCATACAAAGTCAAGCCCTACGCACGTGTTTAGAGCTGCCTTGGTACACCTCAACGACAGCAACAACTGTCATCGCGAGAAACGATATGATCCAGACACACGTAGCTGTCGACTCCCTCAGAGCGCACATTCGCCATCTGTAAAGGATCCCCGACCATCACTTAGATTTCCCGCCAGCCGAGAGACCTCAAGCGACCTTTTCAAGAGTGATTAGCGCTCATCAAGAGTGCATACCGTCATTTTATAACCCTTCATCTCCCCTGTGGTGCTTGCGACAGTCTCAAGTGAATTTTGCTATTCCCGGAATTACAAAGAAGGCCAACCATCCATTGCCGACTCTGAAGCAACTCACGCTCCTATGACTGCACCAGACATATTATGACCGCATGCATATATATACCAAAGGTTCGACCTCACCTACCTGCTCAATTGCCGCATTCGTGGTTACAGCTAAGCAGGTTGCAGTTAAATTCAAATTGTCACATAAGGCTACATCTACGTCAGCTGAAGTTGCAGCTCTCCATGCCTCTATGACGTACATCACTGAAGAGCCAACAGAGAAGTGGGTCGAATTTTGTGATTGTAGGCAGGTCTTCAAAGTATCAAGTTTTCATTACATCACAGAACTTACGAGCAGATAATATCCGACGTCAGGGAAGTACACCACCATGCTCTGGAAACAGGGCACAACATAATCTTTCAGAGAATTCCTGCTCACTGTGGCATCGTCGGCAACGACTTTACTGACAAGGCTGCCCGGTCTGCCCACGAAGACACCGAGAGGCGTCCAATACCTTTGGCGAGCTCGGACGGTGCCAGGAAACTTCGCCTGCTTGCACGCAAAAAAACCACAAGATCTCTGGACTTCATGTGCCTTCCGTTGCCGATTGCATAAACATGACCTCTTGCTACGGCTTCAACTGTCATCTAGCCTTTACCGTGGCAAAACAACCTAGCTTTGCCGCTTGTGGATGGGAGTGGCGTTCACGAACGCTTGCTCCTATCGTATGGGAACGGGCAAGAGCCCGATGTGGGACACCTGTAGGTGCGAGGAAACCATCGAGCACCTATTGTGGACCTGCCCTCGCCACGACGTACAACGCCTCTCTCTGCTGACAACTTTAAACGGACAGGACTCGAGAATGTACTCTGAGTCAAAGATACTCGGAGCATGGCCACACCCGTCACTGGCACAAAAAGCGATTCGTGCACTAGTACACTACTTGAAGTACATGGGCTTAAAACACCTCTTATTGTGTCTCTGTGCATCTTCCCAAGGGCACTCAGTGCTCACTCTCTCCCTCTTTTCCTGTAACTATTCCCCTTTCCCTTACCCCAGTTTAGGGTAGCAAACCGGGCGCTTGTCTGGTTCGCCTCCCTGTCTTTCCTGTCTTTGCTCTCTCTCTCTCCTCGCAATCGACGTAGTTACCCCGATTGTCGTCAATTGGGCGAGCTGTCCGCCAATTGTCTAGCCCAGTCGTGTCATCGATAATTTTTCTAATTATATGGTGAACAGATGTTGTTCGTAATGGTTGGAATGGTTGTTAGTTTCTTTCGATAAAATTGATAGTTATATGGAAATGAAAATGGATAAAAAATTTCACCGATGATTACGATACTCCCTAGTGTGAGTTTAGAGTGCAGCTGTTTAGGTGTTTTGAATTCGCGATATATTATGGCAAGAAATTTCATTCTCAGCGGCGGCGCCGAGCCTCTGCTCGGGCAGCTCGCTTAGCAGCACCGGCAAATGAAGCATTTCTACCTGTTGCGTCGCTCATTTTTCACAAAGAAAGCGTGGCTCGGGCGTAGCGCATTCTCTAGCGGTGGCACCGCCGCAGGTGAGGTAGCGCATGCGCAGTTGGTCCGAAGCGCATGCTAGCGCTTTGTTTCCGCGCTGGCCGCATGCATGGTCTTGCCGGCACTCCGCTTTCCTCATCACCCTTTTCGCCCTTCTGTCCCCCGCTTTCCACCTCCTGGTTGAGTTGAACTCTCTTCTCCGCTTTCCACCTCGCGCCTTGCATCCCCCCGCTGCGCTCCGAGTTCGGTTTCATCCTTCCGTGTGCTCGTTTGCTCGGTTACGCCGACGCCGACGCTGGCTGCAGGAACGGGTGCCTAAGAGCTGCGCTGCAGACGTAACAGAAAGAGACTACACAAAGAGAATTTTTGGGTACAATCAAGCACTTCCGGCACACAGGAAATGTCGTGTGCTTGTGTTACAATGTTCTCCGTGTTGACGAGCTGCGCGGACAGTGCTGGTCTCGAACTTTCTTTTCGCGAGCACCATGGATCGCCGTTGATGCGGTATGGGCTACAAATCTAGCGAACTCTAACATGTGCGGCTGCATGTGTGATGATCTAGCGATAGCCAATGGTGCGACTGCAGCGCATCAAGCTGTGGGTATCGGATCGGCGCCAGCATCTACGCGTTTTAGGCCGTCAATTCGCGCCAGATGATTACTACCACAATAGAGATTTTTAGCGAGTCCCGTATTCAGGCAAACGCAAGCGGTCTGGGCCTGGGCGTTCTGCTGGATAAGCGGAGGCGCATACGTGATGATGTACGGTGGTACCACCTCGTGTTACTGAGGTGGACCAGACAAACGCACAGCTAATATAGCAGCAACCAAGTGTATTAACGCGATAGCTTTAAAGGCCCCATTTTGCAGAAAAGCCGGCGTCGAGGCCCCGCGTCGAGCGTCAACCTTCGTTTCGGAAAAAGTAAGTCTGAACCATGCATACACAACCACGCAGGCCCTCTGTGTAGCGCAATGAAGGTACTGCACTAATTGAATTTCTGAAGTCAAAACACGTCAGAAAAATCGTAAATTACAACTTACACACAACCTAGACATGATAGCATCGGATTGTGGTTTGAATATACGAGAAAACATAATTCTGTTACGCGGAAACTGAAACATAAACCCATTTCCCAGCGTTTCTATCATTCATAGACCAGCGTCGGCATTCGAAATTTGCGGGCACCAGCGCGCGCAAATCTCGGTGGCAGAATAGGAAAGACAGAATAGGAAAGATACGCACCGATGTGGGCTTATTTGAAGAGGCTGATGAAGACACAGTGCGTCTTCATTTTACATTGCGCAACTTTTATGTTCATGATACTGAAGAGTCTTTCCGCGAAGATACGAACTATGAAGGTAAGCTTAGGGTTTCATGGTCATCAGATATATTGAAACACAGTGCCGCAGGCGCATTATTATAGCTTCGGGAAGTGTCAAGAATATCTAAAAGTCTCTAAATCAGATCATTGTAGCTTTCTGCAAGGTAAAAAGTTGTAATTGTGCTCATTTGTTCTTTTTATATATATATTCAAAAATATTCGTGTTTCCGTGTTGCCTTTTGTTCTCGTGCTTCCGCACCTCTTGCGTCACCGTTTGGGACATGACACTTACAAAGGGACGTGGTTTGTAGTTCCACAAGAATATTTTTATTTGCTCTCTTTATATGTTGTCTGTATGTTAACTTTAGAACTGTTGTCACCATATTTGTTTGTATCTCTCCTTGACACATTTGCATCATTTGCGCACTTATGTCGGTTAAGAGAACCGGCGCCGACTATTGGCGACAACATCTCCTTGAACACAGGTGAGAAATATCCTGAATTCGAAATAACAACTCACGAGCACAGACTCGGTTAAGGCTTCTTCAAGCGCCGAATTTATGAAAATGGGGACATTATTCACTACAAGGCATCCTATTATCGGTGGAGTTCATTATTCGCGCCAAAAACTCGGCAAGCTTCTCAACGTGGCTGTGAGAGGGCAGTAGCAGTCCCACAGTTGCCAAGCGGTCATACCTTGCGCGCGATGGAGGGAGATACGAGAAATAACTGCGGCAGCCACACGCGCCACATGCTTCCTTACTGCCCATCTTCAGGCTGTCCTGGTCTTGCAACAAATGACGTAGCATGAGCTCACTGGCGGCACGGATAACGCCGGCCCCCGCATGCCTTGTGAACTATCAACTCTGTTTGGGGAAGTTCGTGCGTGAGGCCGGCTTGAATGGCAGGTTGTCAGTGTGCTTTAGTTCCTTATTTCTTTTTGTTGATGATCCTCACTACTGGCCGAGCTCGCACGTGATTCTTGGTGCAACACTTACAACGGCGAAGCCGGCGGCCGCAACACACGCGCCAATGCTGCTGGGTGTGATCTCTGCGACGGCGTGTATCGTCGTTTAAAAATGGTGCGCCTCCTTAGTTCAAACGTGTTTCACTTATATTTTTCAAGGAAAGGGCAATGAGGTTGCGTGTGGAAGAAAAAAATGGAAGGATAGTCTCTGAGTGGGATTCGAGTCCTTATTTATTTGTTCTTATTTATTTACAAGTGCCTTACAGGCCTTCGGGGAGGCATCGTGTTAGGGGGGAAATACGTTAACGTATTCGTAAGGAATTAGGAAGCAAAGCAAGCACCAGTACAATAAACCGCATATTCAAGCAACGCAGCTGTATGGAACATTATACGATATTAGCAAATGCAATATAGTAGCGTAGCAACTATTCTTCGAGTTGGGGGAGGGGGGGTCGTCTTCCTCTTTATATATACATATTACATGACGAAGGTGGGACACCGGCCGTAACGTTGGTAGAAATAAACGTTTAGCGCATTCGTCCGTTCCTTTCGTACCCACTGAAAAATTCATCACCCAAGAGAAACATTTAGTTTTATCCTTTATATATATATATATATATATATATATATATATATATATATATATATATATATATATATATATATATATATATGTGTGTGTGTGTGTGTGTGTGTGTGTGTGTGTGTTTGCGGATTATCACTGAATTGAAAGAGACTGAAGAAGGCGTCACTGAGACTTTTCTTTGTCATTAACAGACCTGGTTATCAACACACATAATTAACCATTACAATCCAGTGTTAAAAACATTTCTTGAAGGGGGTCGCTGAAATGAACCCGTAAGTCAATAAAATTTCCACTCAAACTGTCCAGTGAATTTGGAATAACGCAGGAGTTTTGGAACACCATAATCAAAACGAACGTAAAGTAAATCATATAGCCAGGCGTTTCACGTTTGTCTAATCTCCGTGCAGGTGACTGATAAACAGTGGACTTACCAACAGGGTGCAGAAGAATATATATATATATATATATATATATATATATATATATATATATATATGTGTGTTTATTTATACTGCAATCCTCAATGGGGGATTTTGGCTGGGCAGGTTATGAAACAAAACTGATCACTAAAATTGATAAAATGTAAAAAATACAGGACCAAAATTTTGTGAAAAATATCGAAAACTGTTTTAATTAGTTAAGATGCACACAGTTTTTTAAAAAAATATCCGACTTTCTTCTGTAGGGGAACTTACAAAATGCGTCAAATGGTCACATCAAAAATTATTTCCGTCATAGAAAAACGGAAATGTTCAAGTTGTTTATTAATAAAATATACATATAATGCGGCTAAACGTTCACCTGCCATTTTAGTGGTGGCGCTGCCACTGGTAGATCGCAATAAGCTAGCAGCTCTAAAAAGTAAGGCTCTAAAAGTCTCTCGACGACTACATATTTGCAT
This sequence comes from Dermacentor andersoni, assembly GCF_023375885.2. NCBI lineage: Eukaryota > Metazoa > Arthropoda > Arachnida > Ixodida > Ixodidae > Dermacentor > Dermacentor andersoni. The sequence goes on from NC_092814.1 coordinate 152,625,827, forward strand.
TCTGTTGAGGTCAATTCAACCTTAAATATCACGCAAATGAAAAGCCGTAAAATTATTGGCGTCAATACGACAATCGTTAACAAGCTCTAGAAATCAGGCATTTTACGATAAAATCATCCATCATTCATCATCATCATCAGCAGCAGCAGCAGCAACAGCAGCAGCAGGAGCAGCAGCCTATTTTATGTGCACTGCAGGATGAAGGCAGTGGACATAAAATCTCCCTCTGTGAGCTCCCTGTGATCTCCAATTACTCCTGTCCTGCGCCAACCGATACCAACTAGCGCCTGCGAATTTCTTAATTACATCACCCGACCTAGTCTTCTGCCGCCCTCTACAGAGCTTCCCTTCTCTTGGTACCCATTCTGCAACCCTAACGGTTCACCGGTTATCTAAGCTACGCATTACGTGACCTGTCCAGCTCCATTTATTTCTCTTAATGTAAATTGGAATATCGGCTAATCCTGTTTTCTCTCTGATCCACCACCGCTGTCTTTCAGTCTCTTAACCTTAAGCCTAACATTCTTCGTTCCATCGCTCTTCGCGTGGTCCATAACTTGTTCTCAAGCTTCTTTTTCAGTCTCCAAGTTCCTGCTCCATATGTTAGTACCGGTAAAATTCACTGATTGCATAGGGGCCGACTACGGGGAGGCTCCGGAGCCCGAGCCCCCTCCGGAGTTTTCCGAAGCCTGACCCCCCCCCCCCACCTAACGTGTCATTGCCAGAGTTTCGTCACCCACATCATTAAAGGTTTCTTTTGACTTACCACAATCTTTTCACTTAAAATTTTATTGCGAATAATAACTTACTGCATAACTGTTGGCGCGGACGCGCACGGATTTTAATTCATACTTTGCTTTATATGTGAAAATTCTGGTAATAGGAGAACAAGCGCATTAGAAGTACCAGCGGCGGCTGCCTCGCCGTATTTTCACACTTCAACATTGTTTTAAATTTCGACTGTAAACACGGATGCACATACACCATATATTTAACTGTATACACGGAACAAAGTTTATTATTTCTTTAAAGAGAAGGAAGTAGCCAATTAACAATTACTCGTTAAGGTATGGATTCACCTCGCTTCAAAATGCTTCAATTGCGTGGTTTTTTGAGCCTGAAATAGAAAAGAAACCTGTAGAGGTTAGCGACCCCTTCGGCAGAGTCTTATCAGACGCGTGTGAAATCTACGTGAATTATATGTGTCTCAGTATCGCTTCTCTTTACAGTAAGCAAAGCTAGCGACTCATTAAAAAACAATTCTAATAAGTTACAACATTTATTAGGGATGGAAACATCCTCACTTGCATGCAGAGGTCATAAGTATATACAGGGTGTCGCAATTAATTATCATGCACCAAGATTTAAAAAAATAGCAATGCGTTACTCGAAGAAAACCTAGTGCATATTATTTCCAGTACAGTGGAGTATCTGCCAGTAATTTTCTCGTTACCGAGATTTAATTAGGTAATTGCAATTAATTACCTAACTCGAGACGTAATATCATAATCATTGAAGTGCCAATGATGCACTTATAGGCGCAGCCAAGGGATATTTAATGCAGTATTTTCAGCGACGTACTAATTGCGTACTAATTTTTTCCGACTGATAAATGAACCCCACGAAATATGGCGAATACCACGTGACTGCGATTGCACCCGCATCATAAAGCAGCGCCCTGGAACAGGCTAATTCTGCATTAGCCAGTACGAAATGAAGGAAATAAAGAAATACACTCAGTGCCCTTCCACTCTGTGAAGAAGGAAGACCAGCGAAGCTGTGCATGTGGGCCCCTCAATGGCGAACTGCACATCTGCCGCGGGTCGGCCCGGCATTGCACTATCTTCGGGATCGGTCCACGTACGGGGAGTGCTCAACGCTTGCTTCACCTCCGCCGTTGGTCGGGGCGGTATTGCACTATCTTCGGGTTCGGCCCATGTATGGGGAGTGCTTAACGCCTGCCTCACCTTCGCCGCGGGTTGGCCCGGCATTGCGCTATCTTTGGGATCGGACCACGTATGCGGAGTGCTTAACGCCTGCTTTACCTCCGCCGCGATCAGCTCGGCATTGCACTATCTTCGGGATCAGACTACGTATGGGAGTGCTTAACACCTGCTTCACCTCCGCCGCGGGTCGGCCCGGCATTGCACTATCTTCGGAATCGGCCCACGTATGGGCAGCGCTTAACGCCGGCTTCACCTCCGCCGCCGGTCGACCCGGCATTGCAATATCTTCAGGATCGGCCCACGTATGGGGAGTGCTTAACACCTGATTCACCTTCGCCGCGGGTCGGCCTGGCATTGCACTATCTCCGGGATCGGCCCACGTATGAGGAGTTTTTTTTCGCTTACCACGCCAACGACACGAAAATTTCTTTGGACGGTAGAGGTATACAGCTTCTCTGTAAAAAGTCACTGCCCAAGTATTCCGTACAGATGGTTAACCAGCGAAGCTGAAACGTCGGCTCCAGTGTTTATCACTGGGTTAATCCCGACGGTTGATTTAACGACGGCTTGGTAGGCTGCCGGATCCTCGGTACGCAGTTGCTGCTTGCGCTCGCCTGCACGAGCCTGTTCTTGTGCCCGGGCTGCAGCATCGGGACGGCGTGGACGAGCTCGTTCCCGGTTCTGCTCGCGGCGTTGCCGATCGAAAGCTGCCTGCTCCTCAGGAGTACGTATGACGCGTCGACTACCCGTGTAAGAGCCGGAGAGAAACTGCTGCGCGCCCGCTTGGCTGCGACGGAGAGCAATGATGTCACTAGTGACGCAGCCAATCACGCGCCTCTCTTTCGCTTTTTTTTTCTCGTGCATTCGCATTGGTTTGCGCCGGAGAAGTTTTCAGCGCACAGGCGACACACGGACTGACGGACGAATCGGCTAGCCGTATGCAGCTTCACTGTAAAACACTGTGATGGAACTAGTGTCTTATCTGCCGCGCATCGGCCGAAGTAACACGTCGCGTTTGGTGTTAGTTGGAAACAAGCTGTGATAGCTTTTGTCTTAGCGTAGATAAAGTGCTCATGGATGGTTCTTTTTTTTCCCCACAACACCTATCACCACAAAAGCGAATTGACAACGTCAGTGCAAATGTTTAAACGTGCATTTGTTTCGTCCCAGTCACCATGCCTTTCTCTAATGAGCAGAAGGTAAAATGATCCTTGCCTTGGGAACTGCAAATCACAACAAGAGGCAGGCCACAAATATATATTGGTCATGGAAGTACGGCGGTAGCCCAAAGGCGTCGACTATCTTCAGAAATGATGAAAACCTGAGACAAACCCGCAGCTTCAAGAAACAGACTTTGAGTCTTAGCCTACGCACCGATGTTTTAGTATTTATGACGTCAAACCTTCATGCTACCGTGCGGGACGTGGCCACCCAGGTACCGATTTCCAAGTCGTCAGTTCGGAGGATTCTAAATGATGGCCTTGCACCCGTACCACCTTAACCAGCACCAATGATTGGAAGATAGTGGCCTGTAGAATCGTCAACATTTCTCGAATTGGGTCCTCACAAAAGCCGATGAGTCACCGGACTGTTAGCAACATTATGGGTACAGATGAAGCCAACTTTCACAGAAACGGGCGGGTAAATTCGTAGAATGCACACTATTGCAGTGACTACAATGCACACTGGGTAAATCTCAATCGGTATCAGTACCAGCGGTCGTTCGTATGTGGGGTGTGCAATTTACGCCGGTGCTATAATCAGTCCCATCTTCTTCGATCACACACTGACTCGACAACGTTACGTGGACGAGAGCGAGAGATAGAGGAAAGGGGAAAGGCAGGGAGGTTAACCAGAGGGGAAGATCCGGTTTGCTACCCTACGCTGGGGAAAGAGGGAAGGGGGAGGTAAAGTGATAACAAAGTAGAGATAAAGAAAGGAGCACAGACATACAATCACAGTTGGTCACTGTCACCGCACACTGTCACCGCACAGCACAGTGGCACTTGCAGCACTATGACCATCTGTTCATGCTACAGCCGCTTGTCCAATTCTGTAGCCCTTAAATACTGCAACAGTGCCCTCGTCGCCCTCTGCAGCGATGGTTTGTGATGGCGGCATTTTAATATAACTTCCTCTGTTAGAGGTCTTCGGTCAAAGCGCCCTATCGCGTTTGCGAGCGATCGTCTCTAAATTATAGCGAGGCGAGTCACAGAGAAGGTGCTGAAGAGTCTCCTCGTTACCACAGTTATCACACGAGGCGTCGTCGGCCCATCCGATTTGGAAAGCAAAAGACTTGGTGAACGCCACCCCTAGCCATATTCGACAAAGCAGGGTAGCTTCGCGACGGCAGAGTCCAGCTGGAATGCAAAGACGTAGAGAAGAGTCTAGGTTGTGTAGCCGGTTGTTTTGAAAACTTCCTGCATTCCACAAGGAGAACGTGATATCTCAGCTGAGCATTCGAAGTTCGCTTGCGGCATCTGTCCGTGATAATGGTATCGGCTCCTCTTCGTCGACTTCACTGAGAAGCTCATCCACCATTCCTTCAAGGATTTCGTCCACGTCAGATTAGCTCAAGACAAGGATAACGGATGTCTGCCGTAGAATTCGAGTGTCGGTCACCAAGAAAGCCACTGAAGACGTGATAAAGCGGACTCGGTACTGCGTAGTTGCAGAAGGAGACCTATTCTAACACGTCCTCTTGGCAGCAGCTGATGTTCAACGGCGCTTACGAATTCATAGATATAAGGGCACACTGAAATCTGATGACTTTTTCTAATTTTTTGTGCAATTCGGCTCATTTAGAAGTGATTATGTACTTTCTTGAACGCATCGGTTTTGCCATTTCTCAACACGTAGGTCACTTCCCGGTCTGTTTATTTCCCTTTTATTTTATGGCATGAACTTAGCAGCACGTATACACTCTTATAAAAACTAAAACCGTCATTTTAATTTGGCTTTGGTTCGAAGCAAGCTTCTGGCGCGATATATAGCTGCGCGTTTACTCTGTCGATGCGGTGCGAGCAAAACCGAGATGTTGAAACATGCTATGCCTATTACATTGCTTTTAGCGTTTCATGCGTGGTCAGAGCGGCGCTTCGGTCGCGTTGTCAAGGGGCTTTTGTTATCAATGTGATCAGTCTCCCTTGAGAGACGGAGAATAAATGCGACGTTGAGAGTAGAAAGAATAGCTGCAAAGCCGCGAAGCCTGCTATTGGTGCTCCTTTCGTAACATTATCAAGGTGATGCGCTGTCTCTTCGGGTTTGCGACAGGCAATGCAGTTGCCTTCAATCAGCTTATTTGATGGCGCTGCTTTATGATGTTGCTGGGAGTGAAGTCACGCGTTATTTTTCATATTTCGTGAGCTTTCTGTGTCAGTCGGAAAACATTGCACGCAATTAGTACGTCGCTGAAAACACAGTAGTTAGATGTTATTTGTAAGTGCCTCGGTGTGCCTACAAATGCATCATTGACACATTGTTAATTAGGACAGTACTTCTCGAGTTACATAATTCATCGCAATTGTCGAATTATTTTTGAGGAACGAAAGAATTACTGGCGTCTGCTCCACTGTACTGGAAACAATATGCATTAGGTTTTCTTCGAGTAACACGACTGGTCTTTTCATCTCTTGCTGCATGACAGTTGGGGCACCCTGTATAATTTACTCAGTAACCAAAATGAGACCAAGGCGGATTCACTGAGAATGAGAATCAATAGCAGCCATGCACAGGAGCGCTAATACTCGGACTCACAGAAAAAAAAGACAGAGAAAGGCTTCAGTTTCCTCGGAAAGGCGAAGCAGTATTAGTGATTGCGAAGTATACGAAAATTACACGAAGGAAGATTATACCAGCGAGGTACGCCAGACTCTTGGTGGTGGGAGAGGACTGAGGTTGTGAAATTGAACTGCCGCCTACTATGAGGTCTTGTAAATTTGCCTATGAGGCCGTCACTTCAGTGAACAACTCTTTGAGGTCACACGAAGTTTCAAGTGCAAGAAATATATATATAAAGCTAGTCCGCCCCCCCCCCCCCCCTCCCTGAAAACAAAGACAACGTTCCGCCTATGACTGAATGACCACCTTTCTTTTCAATAGTAATGGTAAGCTTCCAGTCAGAAGCTCCCAGTGTCTGCCGTATGCGCTCCAAGCCATTTTTATTCTGTAAATTTCCTTCTCACGATTACTGTCCCCTGTGAGTAATTGACCTAAGTAAACGTACTCCTTCACAGGCTCTAGAGGCTGACTGGCGATCCTGAAGTCTTGTTCTCTTGTCCCGCTATTGATCGTTATCTTTGTCTTCGCATACTAATCTTCAACCCCACTCTTACACCCTCTCTGTTAAGGTCCTCAATCATTTGTTGTAACTCGTCCCCAGAGTTGCTGAACAGGACAATGTCATCTGCAAACCGAAGGTTGCTGAGATATTCGCCGTTGATCCTCACTCCTAATCCTTCCTAATTTAATAGCTTCAATACTTCTTCCAAGCACGCAGTGAATAGGAATAGAGAGATTGCGTCTCCTTGTCTGACTCCTTTCTTTATAGGTATCTTCCTACTTTTTTGTGGAGAACTAAAGTAGCCGTAGAATCTCTGTAGATATTTTCCAAGATATTTAGGTCAGCGTCCTGTACTCCTTGATTACTTAATGCCTCGACGACTGCTGGTATCTCTAATGAATCAAATGCCTTTTCGTAATCTATGAAAGCCATAAAGAGAGGCTGATTGTACTCTGAGGATTTTTCGATTACATGATTGATGACATGGATGTGACCCATTGCATCAATGTCCTTCCTGAAGCCAGCCTCTTGCCTTGGTTGAATGAAGGCCAGTGTTGCCCTTGATATATTGGAAATTAGCTTGGCGAATATTTTATATCATAGTAGAAGTCAGCTAATGGGCCTTTAATTTTTCGCTTCTTTAACGTCTCCCCTTTGTGGATTAGTATAATATTGGCATTCTTACAGTTCTCTGGAACCCTTGAGGTCGTAGAGAGTTCGTATAAAGGGTCGCCAGTTTTTCAAGCGTTAAGTCTCCGCCACCTCTCATTAGGTGCAGTGGTGGCGTAGAGGTAGAGCATCTGCCTCGAGTGCAAGAGGCCCGTGGTTCGAGTCCCGATGCCGCGCAATTTTCCACCGGATTAAAAAAAAGAAAAATCCGCGTGTTGATAAAATTGCGTAAACAGGCCTGGAGTGCGGCCTGATCCCGGTGACCAGAACCGGTAACACACTCCCTCACCAGAGCACGATTGGCCACCCTGGTGCAGTACATGGCCACAACCTCCTATATGAATACAACAATCAAACGCCGGCCCTCAGTCCGCAGCAGCTGCGAAGCAACTGACCCCGGCGGCGGTCAGACCTGTGACGCAGCAGAGGGTGCCAAGAATCTCTGGATCCGGACAGGCCGCCATTGGAATCTGAACCTGGCAACGTTTAATCATAGAACGTTATCTAGTGAGGCGAGTCTAGCAGTGCTACAGGAGGAGTTAGAGGGCAGTAAATGGGATATAATAGGGTTCAGTGAAGTTAGGAGGACAAAAGAAGCATAAACAGTGCTAAAAAGCGGGCACGTCCTGTGCTACCTGGCCTTAGCGGATAGGCGAGAACTAGGAGTCGGATTCCTGATTAATAAGTATATAGCTGGTAACATACAGGAACTCTATAGCATTAACAAGAGGGTGGCAGGTCTTGTTGTGAAACTTAATAAGAGGTACAAATTGAAGGTGGTACAAGTCTACGCCCCTACATCCAGTCATGATGACCAGGAAGTCGAAAGCTTCTATGAAGACGTGGAATCGGCGATGGGTAAAGTCAAAACAAAATACATTATACTGATGGGCGACCTCAATGCCAGGGTAGGCAAGAAGCAGGCTGGAGACAAGTCAGTGGGGGAATATGGCATAGGTTCTAGGAATAGCAGGGGAAAGTTATTAGTAGAGGTTGCAGAACGGAATAATTTGCGGATAATGAATACCTTCCTCCGCAAGCGGGATAACCGAAACTGGACGTGCAGGAGCCCGAATGGCTAGACTAGAAATGAAATAGACCTTATACTCTGCGCTAACCCTGGCGTCTTACAAGATGTGCACGTGCTCAGCAAGGTGTGCTGCAGTGACCATAGGATGGTAAGAACTGGAATTAGCCTAGACTTGAGGAGGGAACGGAAGAAACTGGCACATAAGAAGCCGATCAAGGAGTTAGGGGCAAGAGGGAAAATAGAGGAATTTCGGATCAAGCTACAGAGCAGGCATTCGGCTTTAACTCAGCAAGAGGACCTTAATGTTGGAGTAAAGAACGACAATCTTATGGGCATCATTAAGGAGTGTGCAATAGAAGTCCTTGGTAACTCCGCTAGATAGGATACCAGTAGGCTGTCGCAGGAGACAAAAGATCTGATCAAGAAACGTCAATTTATGAAAGCACCTAACCCTACAGCTAGAATAGAACTGGCAGAACTTTCCAAATTAATCAACAAGCGTAACCTAGCTGACATAAGGAAGTATAATATGGATAGAATTGAACATGTTCGCAGGAACGGAGGAAGCCTAAAATCAGTGAAGAAGAAACTAGGAATCGGCAAGAAGCAGATGTATGCGTTAAGAGACAAAGCCGGCAATATCATCATTACTAATATGGAGGAGATGGTTCAAGACGCTGAGGAGTTCTATAAAGATTTATACAGTACCAGTGGCCCCCACGACGATAAAGTAAGAGAGAATAGTCTAGAGGAATTTGAAACCCCACAAGTAACGCCGGAAGAAGTAAAGAAAGCCTTGGGAGCTTTGCAAAGGGGGAAGGCAGCTGGGAAAGATCATGTAATAGCAGATTTGTGGAGGGATGGTGGGCAGATTTCTCTAGAAAAACTGGCCACCCTGTATACGCAATGCGTCATGACCTCGAGCGTAGTGGAATCTTGGAAGAACGCTAACATGAGCCTAATCCATAAGAAAGGGGACGCCAAAGAATTGAAAAATTATAGACCGATAAGCTTACTGTCCGTAAATAGCAAATAGAATCAGGAACACCTTAGACTTCTGTCAACCAAAGGACCAGGCAGGATTCCGTAAAGGCTACTCAACAATAGACCATATTCACACTATCAATCAGGTGATAAAGAAGTGTGCGGAATATAACCAACCCTTATATAATAGCTTTCATTGATTACGAGAAAGCGTTTGATTCAGTCGAAACCTCAGCAGTTATGGAGGCATTACGGAATCAGGGTGTAGACGAGCCATATGTAGAAATACTGAAAGATATCTATAGCGGCTCCACAGCCACCGTCAGGCGTCAGAAAGGCGTCAGGCAGGGAGATACGATCTCTCCAATGCTATTCACAGCGTGTTTACAGAAGGTATTCTAAGACCTGGATTGGGAAGAATTGGGGATAATAGTTCATGTAGAATATCTTAGTAACTTGCTATTCGCTGATGATATTGCCTTGCTTAGTAACTCAGGGGACCAAATGCAATGCATGCTCACTGACCTGGAGAGGCAAAGCAGAAGAGTGGGTGTAAAAATTAATCTGCAGAAAACTAAAGTAATGTTTTACAGTCTCGTAAGGGAACGGCAATTTACAATAGGTAGCGAGGCACTGGAAGTGGTAAGGGAGTACATCTACTTAGGGCAGGTAGTGACCGCGGATCCGGATCATGAGACTGAAATAATCAAAAGAATAAGAATGGGATGGGGCGCGTTTGGCAGGCATTCTCAGATCATGAACAGCAGGTTGCCATTACCCTTCAAGAGAAAAGTGTATAACAGCTGTGGCTTACCAGTACTCACGTACGGCGCAGGAACCTGGAGGCTTACGAAAAGGGTTCTACTTAAATTGAGGACGATGCAACGGGCTATGGAAAGAAGAATTATGGTTGTAACGTTAAGGGATAAGAAAAGAGCAGATTGGGTGAGGGAACAAACGCGAGTTAAGCAAGAAAAAGAAATGGCCATGGGCAGGACATGTAATGCCTCGGAGGGAAGATAACCGGTGGTCATTAAGGGTTACGGACTGGATTCCAAGAGAAGGGAAGCGTAGCAGGGGGCGGTAGGAAGTTAGGCGGGTGGATAAAATTAAGAAGTTTGCAGGGACAACATGGCCACAATTAGTACATGACCGGGGTAGTTGGAGAAGTATGGGAGAGGCCTTTGCCCTGCAGTAGACGTAACCAGACTGATGATGATGATGATCTCTCATCACATCGACTGTTTTCTATCTTCAACTGACGCTTTTCCTCATTTCATGTCTTGCAAGGCCCTTCTAACTTCATGGTTAGTTATAGAAGGAGCCTCTGTAACCTGTTCATTATTACTTCGAATGGAGGTATCGTGGCCGTTCTGGGTACTGCACAGGTCAGTATAGAATTCCTCCGCTGCTTTTACTACACCTTCGAGATTGCTGATGATATTACCCTGCTTATCTTTCAGTGCATACATCTTGGTTTGTCCTATGGCAAGTTTCCTGCTCACTTATTTCATGCTGCGTCCATGTTTTACTGCTTCCTCAGTCTTTTTCACGTTATTATTTCGAATATCCCTTATTTCCTGCATGCGGATCAGTTTTGGCAGTTCCGTGAATTCTATCTTATCTCTTGAGTTGGACAGTTTCATTCTTTGTCGTTGCTTTTTACGTCCTTTGTTACTTGGGAGAGCTTACCTACTGGTTGGCTTGATGCCTTACCTCCCGCTTCAAATGCTGCTTCTGAAGCCAGCCTAGTTACGGTTTCATTCATTACCTCTATGTCATCGTCATCTCTCTGTTCTAAGGCTGCATATTTGTTTGCAAGTACCAGCCTGAATTGGTCTGCTTTTACCTTTACTGCGTCTATGTTGGCCTGTTTCTTTCTGATCAATTTTACTATTTCTCTCTTCAAATTGAGGTGAATCCTAGACCTTACTAATCTATGATCACAGAACTTTACCCTACTTAAAACTTCTACATCCTGCACTATACTGGGATCAGCAGAAAGTATGAAGTCTATTTCATTTCTTATTTCAACATTAGGGCTTTTTCAGGTCCACTTTCTGTTGCTGCGCTTCCTGAAAAAGGTGTTCATTATTCGCAGCTTATTCCTTTCCGTGGATTCTACCAGAATCTCTCCTCTAACGTTTGTAGAATCGATGCCATAGTTGCCAATTTCTTGTTCACCAGCATGCTTTTCCCCACTTTTGCATTGAATTCGCCTATTACTACAATATACTGAGCTTGCACTTTTCTCATCGCTAATTCAACATCTTGATAAAACTAATCTGTTTCATCATCATCGTGACTGGAGGTTGGAGCGTAGGCTTGTACCACCTTTAATCTATATACCTCTTATTAAGTTTTATTACGACTACTGCTGCACTCTCATCAATGCTGCAGAATTCGTCAATGTTGCCCGCCATGTGCTTATGGATTGGGAATCCTACCCCGTATTGCTTCTTATATGGGAGTCCTCTATGACAGAGGACGTGGCCGTTAGCCAGCATTGTATAAGCTTCAGCAGTTCTTCACTAAGGCCACTGATATTGTCATGCAGTAGTGACCGTGAATAATACAGCGGCAAATCTAGGAATGACGAAACTTACTTTTATTCGGCGAACCTGTGCCCACAAAAGCAAGTGACATTCAAAGCATACGATAGCGGCGAACACGGTCGGCCATCATCGAAATCTAATCTGCCGGTCAAGCGCGTCGGCTTTTATACGTGAGTCATCGAATGTTCCAGAGTAATCGCTGGTGGCCACGTGTCTTCCAGAAAGTTCTACGCAATTCGCGTCGCGCATGCAGTCAGATTACGCAAGCTTTGGTGACAACAGAAAGCAGGTAGAACAATCGATAATATTCGAGAAACGTCCGATACATGCGGGCGCGTCCGCGCTGGGCGATAACATTTGTTAGACGGTGGAAAGCGGTCACCCGAAAAAGATAAAGTACACATGCCAAAATCCCAAACAATGTCTGATAGTTCTTCAAAGAGTCCTGCTGAGCTAGCTTCACGCGAGAGAGTTCGGGTGTTAAACGTTGACAATAAAGTTTATAAAATCATAAAAGTTGGCAAATATAAAATACAGACACAAGTGGCAGTATAGAAAAGGAAAGAAAGTACACAATTTCACCACGCCAGTTTAGAATCATAGAGTCAGGACTTCGGTGAAGAACTAGTTAATTAGACTGTGCCACTCGTTAAACACTCTCGGAAAGGTCTACTTTAAGCAAATAAAGCGTATGCGAAAGGGTGTAAATGTTAAATTATGCTTTGGCGGTTGGTATATCTGGATCACAAGGAGATTATTTTTGATGTATCAGTGTTGTAGAGCTCATTAATTAGCTGGTAACAAAAATTAAACGGGAACAGAGGTTCCTCTAGGCCGTGGTAGGTATATTAGTCTTGAACAACAGTGCTGTTATTAAATAGCGTGCCAAAACTGTTATACGTAAAGCAGATAAAATGTTTTTGGTACTTTTTCTGTTCTGATGATAAAAGAACCCGAGATTCTAGAAGCAGGGTCTAGTAGTCGCAAGACAACAGAAGCATAGCGTCTGAACAGCAGTGGTTGACAATTTTAATACTCCTCGAAGAAGAAAGAACTGTTTCCGGTTTGGGTCAGCTGTAACGGGGTCAATGTGCTTTGACCAATGAGGGGTATTACTGATTGAATTTACGAAGTATTTAAAATGAGTTATTTCAGCAAGAAGTGAATTATTTGGACGACAGCTAAATTTTAAAGGTTTTTGTTTCAGAGTAACAGTCACAAGAAGCATTTTCCAAATTCATTTCTATTTGCCACTATTGACGCCATTCAAAATTCTTCAGGAAATCCTGATTCAGCTTGTGTCGGTGAGAAGCACTTTTTCAATTCCGACTACATAACACAATCATCAGCGTACAACTCAATTTTAACTGAAATATTCATTACTATGTCATTAATGAAAGAATATGTTGTTTGCAAAGGCCACTCTTCAGAACGACCTTCAGTATTCTCTGGCGTCCCACAAGTACTTAGGCTACTTTATTTCTGATATTCATTTATTTAATAATATTTCATAATATTATGAAATAAATGAATATCAGAAATAAAGTGGCCCAAGTACTTGTGGGACGCCAGAGCATACTGAAGGTCATTCTGAAGACTGGCCTTTGCAAACAACATATTACTGCCGATTTGTTAGGTAGGCTGACAACCAGGTTATTTATTGTGCGTTTTTGAGGACTTCAATAATTTCTAAAGTAACATTCTGTGGCTAACTTTGTCAAACGGTTTATTAAAATCTATGAAAATTGCGTCAGTTTGGTTACCATTATTAATTGCAACAGCGAAATTACAAACGGTTTGAATTAGCTGAGCAGATATACAATAACCTTTTCCAAACCTGTGTTGGTATCTTAATAATACGTTTGAATTATAGATTGTGAGAACTTATATTTTGCGTTTACTTTCAGATCGCAAGATTGCAAATGCAGCCCGATTCAAAAGAACACAAATAACCTAGTTTACATAGCATGAAAAGGCATTTAGTTAACATCATTCATAAACTTTGGTTCTCGACGTACGTGATATGAGAACTAACTTCTTCGCCGCATATTGTTGATACGGTGGTGACAATTACCACGTTATTTGATGGCAAATACAGTTCAAAAACTGCGCTTCCGCCCGTGGTCTCCCTGAAAGTCACCGTGAAGTACTGATTAGTCTGAAAGCCGTGAGAAAGGAACGCGATTTGTTCACAATGGCGTCAACGAGCTCAGCCGCTCCGAGATCTACGCCTTTCTGTATAGTCTATACAAACATAAAATTTATTGCAATTGGTTTGGGAAACTATTTACTGCGACGCTTGCGAATGTCCTCCAATCTAATACAGTTAGTGATGCCGCAAAACCGACATCGTTTCAACCCATTCAAATAGGTTTTGTAGAGAATAAAAAAGAAGCATCAATTTTCTGAGCACAATGGGAAGTGTATGACTGACCACTGTGCTGTGAAGCACAATCACATTGGGAAGACTACCAATGTGGATCTAACCGTTGTTTCATCATGGCCACGAAGCCTTGCATCGTACAGCGAGTTTCAGCCACTTACATTTAAAACCGTTTTTGAAACGACTTTCTGACATTCTAGGTCGCTGAAATGTCGCCAAGTTTTCATTCTAGCCGCAAAAGAAAAAGAAGTCGCCAATCGCTAGATAGAAACTTGTCTCTGAACAGACAAGAAGATCAATAAAATGGCAAGACACACCGTTAAATTAAAAAAAAAACTAAAGCTGATTGTTTGTTTTCAAAGATGGTAATGTTAGACGGTCCCAAGAAACACAAGATGATGGAAGATGAGACTTTTTAGGACCTCCCGACAACAGGGCTCCTCCGCAATGCGGGCGTGCAAGGCGCGTCCCGCAGGCAGCTTGCACCGCGAATAATTTCCGCACTCTGTTTAGCGCAGCCGTCTGAGCGTTTTCTGCAAGGCCATAAAGGCAATAATCGCTGCCTAAGCAGGATATAAGTAGTTGAAGAAACATACTTGCGGGGGCGCTATTCTGAAAGACTATTTGGCCTCTGTCGTTATTTTGTTGGATTTTCCAGTGTGTAGCCAAAAGCGACCGCTTTCGAAAGCGGGGGCAAAGGGACTACTTTGCCCACCCACTTCTGATGGTGGGGGGCAAGTGCCTCCCCCCCCCCCCTCCGGCAGATACGCCTATCTAGCTATGCACCTTAGAAACGCTACCAACAGAAGCTAGTTGTAAGCCATAACCGTGGCAAGGTATATAGACGTACGGAACGGCTGAATAAAATACAAAATTGCGAGAAAGCTCATCTCACGATGAATATCGACGTAAACGCGATTTGCATTCAAGCAGTGTAGCGATACACGTATCGCCACCACCGAAAAGCGTCACATATGAGGCGTGCACTGTAGCCTTGATTCCCTCTAGCGTTTCACCCTTGACGCGCTGGGCTATCCAGAGGCGCCGCCGCGAACTCTGCCTGCGGGCTCCGAAATGCGTGGCGCGCCGGCGCGCACGACCGCTGAGAACTGTTCCCTCGATGTCATGCGCAATTGTTCCGAGCGCGTTCGTGGCGCAGCGCCAAATCGCACGTAGGGCTGTTGTGCTTATGCGACGCAGGTTCAATTCCACCCAGCATAAGAAACATTACAAAGATACAGACAAAGATAATGATGAATAGCCGGGCAATGGAACAAGAGTTCAGGGTCACCAGTCAGCCTCTAGAGTCTGTGAAGGAGTACGTTTACCTAGGTCAATTAACCACAGGGACCCCTGATCATGAGAAGGTAATTCATAGAAGAATAAAAATGGGTTGGATCGCATACAGCAGGCATTGTCAGCTCCTGAGTGGGAGCTTACCGTTATCATTGAAAAGGAAGGTGTAGAATCAGTGTATTTTACCAGTGCTGACAGATGGGCAGAGACTTGGAAATTGACAAAGCAGCTTGAGAACAGGTTCAGGACCGCGGAAGGAGCGATGGAACGAAGATTGCTATGCATGCACGTTAAGAGACAGAAAGAAAGCTGTTAAATTAGAGAGCAAACGAGTATAGACGATATTCTAATTCACATCAAGATTGGATTGGATTGTAAAACTTTATTTGTCCAACAGATGTAGGGAAGGCTTTAAGCCTTCCCACCTAGACGACGGCCAGGAGTCCTTGGACCCTAGCGGCGGTTTCGGCCAGTTGGACGGTCTTCAGTTGAATCTCCGGATCGGAGCTGAGTAATAAGGTCTCCCATTGCTCTAAAGACTTTATCCTTCCCTCAGAGGGAGCCTGTGGGCATTCCCACAGAATGTGATTAAGATTAGCCCTGGCTTTACATAGCTTACACTGGCTGGAGTACTGACCCGGGTAGTAGAGGCTGCACGACACCGGGCTTGGAAACGAGTTGGTTTGCAGGCGACGCCAAGTGGAGGCCTGGCTCTTGTTTAAGGATGCATCAGCCGGAGGATATTTAACCCGCCCTAGTCTGTAGTGTTGTGTGATCTCTCTGTAGCACACTAAGCGGTCTCGCCCCGTGAAGCCTTCGGCTAGCCCACCAGCTCGGAATGTAAGTCCTCGAGCTAATTCGTGGGCCGCCTCGTTCCCAGCGAGGGAGGCGTGCGCAGGTGCCCAGATTATTTCAATTTTCCTGCTATCTCTGCAGGTCTGCAGGATTCTGTTCGCCTCGGGAGAAATTCTGCCTCTGGCAAAGTTCATCACCGCAACCTTAGAGTCGCTGACTATAATTTTGGCTGAAGTACTTGCAATTGCAAGTGCTATGGCAGATTTTTCTCCAATCTGAGAGCAATCCGTTGGAACTGTGCCACTGGCTATCAATCTAGTTTCAGCGCTCGCTACAGCTAGCGCCATGCGGCCGTTGCCATAGTCTGCAGCATCAACGTAGAGCACGTCCTTCGAGTTTTTGAAACGCTTCTCAAGAGCCTCCGCCCGTTTCTCTCTGCGTTCCTTGTGATGGATTGGGTGCATGTTTTGAGGTAGTGGTGGGATTATTAGTCGATTCCGCACGCTTCGCGGCAGGTCGACTTTGATGCCTTCTTGCCCCTCATAGTTTATGCCCAGCCTAGCTAGGATTTTCCTGCCCGTAGGGCTTCCCGCAAGTCTCTCATACTGCGAGATCCTCACTGCTTCAATAATCTCCTCAAGAGTGTTGTGGAGCCCTAGAGCTAAAAGCTTTTCATTTGCAGTGCGGATGAGAAAAAATGGAGCTGGGCAAGTCATGTAATGCGCTGGTTAGATAACCGTTCGACCCTTAGGGTTATACAGAATGGGTACCAAGAGAAGGGAAACGCAGTCGAGGACGGCAGAAGACTAGGTGGAGCGTTGAAATTAGGAAATTTGCGGGCACTATTTAGAATCGGTTGGCGCAGGACAGGGGTAATTGGAGATCGCAGGGAGAGGCCTTCGTCCTGCAGTGGACATAAAACAGACTGATGAAGCAGAAGAAGAAGAAGAAGAGAAAGTTACATTTTAAATATTTTTTATGGAAGAGCATGCGTCGAAAAGTTATACACGGTTGTATCACATGCATAAGTGCATACATACATACATACATACATACATACATACATACATACATACATACATACATACATACATACATACATACATACATACATACATACATACATACATACATACATACATACATACATTACATACATACATAACGAAAATGGGTGAAGTTTCTCAAGAATGCTAACCCCATTAATAATTTTTGCTTCCGATGTTAAAGGTCGCAATTCAAACAGTACTACACAAAATGCTTTCGGGCAGTATAAGTGACCTAATCATTCCGACAGTTATATATTGTATAGGAACCGTGTACATCGAGTAGTGGTAGTCTCTACTGCGCTCACTCGCTTGCATGCTCCTTAAATAATGTCACTTGAACGTTATAGGGAATGAGCCAAGAAGACGGTGGGGAGAAGGAACAAAAAGACAAAAAATAGCACTTGAGCCGCTTCTGTCGTTTATTAAAGCGAATAGCATTCCTTGGCCCTTTCGGGCGTTTTCGTGGTTGGTCGGTGGTCGGTGGGCGGTAGAGGGTCGGTGGTTGCACTGGGCAAGGAAAACGTTCGTTTTCTCGCTCTCTCACTCGCTCTTATTCGCTCCTTCATTCGTTCGTTCAGGCTATTCGCTTACATTGACAATCCTCGTCGGTGGTTCCTGCGCAATGTTTTTTTTTTATCCTTTTGCATCATTGCATCTGTTTCGCGCTAATTCATAGCGCTTTTATCGTTCCGGTGTTCATTTTAGGTTATTTTAATTTCAGCTTACACGTTGCTTTCCTGCGCTACAGGCTAGAATTGCCTTTATGTAGGGGCCTATACTTCCGCTCACAGTTTCATTTCTTACATTTATCCTCATTAGGACAAACCTGCACCGCGGCAGTAAGAAAGGCAAAAAGAAAACGGTTATTTCCTACTGCAGAACTTATCCCACGTAAAGATTAATCCCTACAATTGAGGCCGGCGCAACTAAACACCATTGACGACTTAATCCATCAACGGCATCAAGACCGGACTCTCAAACTATACTTTCTCCAACCTGATCACTTGTTAAAGTACACATGGGCCGTGCAGTTTCCCTCTCAGCACACTAGGTGGACACCCTTCATCCTTGGAGCCACCAGCAACTCACGGACAACAAACTCATCGGCCGCCTCCGAAATCCGGTCCGTTGTCCATCAGCCGCCTTAAGGCGCCACATAAAAGACGCAAATGCCGCAATCCCGACAGGCTCACTTGTGTCCTATGCGGATGCGAGCTGCACGGACAAGCAAGTGGTTAGATATACCGTGGTGCTTGGGCTCCCAATTGTAAGTGTCAATTATGTCCGCCTGAGAATACTGGTTCAATCGTCAGTGCTAAACTTTTGCCCCTACGAGTTGCAACACACTTGGTGACAGATGCTTCCGCGTCACCGACATCGGTTATGATAATACGCACAGACTCTAGTTCGAACAAAAAGGAAATTCGGAAATTATACGATGCCCACCCTGTGGCAAACGAAATACACCGCATGACTACACAGGCGCCCGGTCAGCTTCGAAGAGAGTGTATTCCACGGGACACTCTTTCTGTTCATATACAACCGACGCCGCTACCCACAGTGGCCTACCACCTACTTTGGACCCACCTTTCTCAAGTGAAAGGTACCATTGAAAGGTATCTGTACAGCGCAACAAAACAAGCACACAAGAAGAAACGAAGACGAAGACAAGCGCTAACTATCAACAACGAAAATTTAATTCCGGGATCGGTCATACTTATACCCCCAAACAACCACGTGCACAGCGATATCAACCATGAAGATACACTTACGTACATGGCGGTATGAAAGCAATTATTTAAATTACAATAGACAATAGTTAGCGCTTGTCTTCGCCCTCATTTCTTCTCATGTCTTTTTTTTTCGCTATTCAGATACCTTTCAATGATGACCGACCAACAAGCCCATATCGCCACCCTCGTCTTTCCCGAGTGACACTCAGGGAGATTTCCTCTACCGCAAAGAGATTCTCCGCCGAGGAGATTTAATGCCTCCTTGTAGTTAAAACCTCCCAGGTGGCATTACCTACAGGAGGAGGTGGCGTTGCTGAGGCTCTGGTAGAGGGGGGGGGGGGGGGGGGGGCAGCACTTACCCCATTGGTCACTTATGCCTGACCACGACATCTCCGTGGACCACGTGGGGATACCTGCTCCTATTGCCCAACTCCAGCATTCCGCAGCTACAATCAAGGACCTACTGTGGGCATGCCCTCGCCTAGACCAGAACCTACGACGCTATATATATGCAGGCAGTGAGCCTTCAACCAAGAAGACCTCCGGACTATGATTCTAGGCTCCGTGGGACCAACCATCGAGCGCTGCTGATGTACATGACAGAAACCGGCCTGCATTTGCATATTTAATCGTTTATGCCGTTGGGCAAACTTTCGAAAAAAAGAAAGAACAGAAAATAATCTGAGTCTTCATTAGGCAAAGTTGTGCCCAGAAAGCCGTACGCTTAAATGAGAACGATTGATGAGAACAGAATTGTTGGTCGTCGAAAGTGAAACGACGGGTCAAGTCCATCCGCTTTTCATACATGCTTCGTTGTATTTCCAGAGTAATCGTTGGGGCTCGCATACATACGAGAACCTACGACACCATTCTCGTTGCGTGCCTAATGAGGCTAGACAAGACTCTTCCGCTATAAAATCAGCAACAGTATTCAAGAAATTTCAGATACGCATAGTAGTGGCAATGTTGCGTCCAGCGATAAGGCAATAACGGTGATAATCCGTGGAAAACTGTCACCGGCAAAAAAAGTAAAACAGTGCACGCGTGAAAATAGACAAGCTGCAAGAACTGAATATAGCTTTCTGTCCAATTCAAAACATAGTCAGACGACTTGAAAATGGGTTACATTTGTGGACGGTGTAAACTACGCCCGTACCAGCGCATCTTAAGTGGCCTTAATTCATCTTAACTGGCCCGACGCCCGCTGCATGGGAAGCCGTTCAGCGCCAAGCGCTAACTCGCCCTCAGTTGACGACACCCCTTTGCTTCTATAGGGGCGCCCGAACGGCCTTGGAGAGAGAAGGGTGCATCCTGGAGCCTTTTATTAATCTCGTCATTGCACTCGACGGGAGGCTATGAAAACAAGTTGTAAACACTGTGCGAGGAGGCGACCGCGTTACGTCAGTTATGCATCGCTCAGGGCTACCGGCGAGACAGAAAGTGGTTTCGTGCTGGCCGTAGCCGCTGCTTTGTTGCAGAGAAGAAGCATGCCCACATTGAACAAAGGAAGCCCTACGCATCTTAATCGCGTTTGGCTGCATACTCTTGAGTCAGCGGGTGCCACCGGCGTCCCTGTCGGGGTCTTCGCTACTGCGCCCGTGCTTCGCGTCCGTGAATCCCGAAAAGCGGTGTATGGCGCAAGACGGCTGCAGTGACGGGATACTTCTTTTTCTCTATGACTTCGAGGAGAGGTTCAGCCCGCAGTTGTTAGCTGGAGCCTGATCGGCCTGAGCTACAGAGTGTGCACCGCAAATCTGAGGACCGTGGGGAAAGATTTGGACTCACTGAAAAAACATGAGGTTCGGTAAAAAAGGTAGGTGATTCACTCATACCGTCCGAAATTCCCGATTATTTGTCCATTGCGGCTTATGGCAGTGCCGACCTGTTTACTTTCACTCGTCTGTGCGGTATTCATTGTGCTCTCTGCGCATTTTAAGCCTGAAGCGTTCCTGAATCTCTAAGCATTCTTTAGCGAATTTCTTACTGATATCGAGTGCGTATCAGGAAAGGTTTATTCCTATCAACTTAATGCCTGAGTTCCCTTTTTTTAATTTTGCGATATTAAGTGATTTTTTAAGAACATTGATGATGGAATAAAGTCTTCTGCGTAGAGTCGGTATATTCTAAACTTTCGTCAAAATGAAACACACCTCACGCAATTTTGTACTGCGGATGGCTAGAAACACAATCTCCGTTCCGATATATCTATATAGGAGCTCCTGATGTAAAGCTTCCTCTTAATTGTTTTCTTTGCTGACACGTGAAATATTCTGATTTTGTTTTTATGTTTGTGGAATGTGTGCGTATATATTATCATGCTATTTCAAAATAAAAAAAAAAATGTTTGGTTGTGAGTTCCACGCTTGCCCTGTTTGTTTTTCCGTCTCTACCTCGTCGCTTCACGCTGTTCCCTTTTAATATGCAAGTTTACTAGCTAAAGCTTTCCTTCATCCGTTTGTTGTGATCATTAAACTGATCACCTGACATCAGTCAGTCAATATCTCCACTATTAGTTTTAGGCCCACATTATATCGTAAAAAATGAAGCCAACCACTGTTTAAGGCGTATGCATTTACTTGTAATCATCGGACTGGTGCAAGCTTCCATATATTCATTCCCAAAACATGCGATTCTATACGCCAGCGCTTCACGCGAATCTGTGATTTCAACCTCGGCTCAAGCGTCTCGGTGATGCATTTCGCGGCAAAGTTGAAGCTTGCCTGAGGATTACTGCTGAACTGCGATATCTTGAACACTGACAGGCTGGCTGCCTTCGAATCCAAAATTACAACACCTGTACCTGAGCAATTAACAAAAATATCAGTACATTTTAATTACTATTTCGTATTATCACGCATTTATCTTCTTCCGTTGTCGCTATAGAGAAGCGTTGCAAGAAAAATCACACTTTTTTCGTCACTGCATCACCGCAAAAAATGTACGCTATGTTTGCTGAAATGTTCGAACTGCTTAGTGTCAACTCTTAACCGCTGCATTAACGTTCTCCGCAGAGCTTGTGGCGCTGAACCTCGTGTGCATCGCGACAGCGGTGTTGTGGCATCACCTTCGGCGCTGCCAGGACATACGAATGCCTCCAGATCCCGAGTACGACTACATCGTCGGTATGGTTGATCATGCAGTGATTTCGCCGAATCTAAATTCAGTTACAACTACAAGTTTTAAGGTTAGTCATACCCACTTGCGTATTTCGGAATTTTCGACCTTCGATTCAGCGACGTAGATACAGCGACGTAGATCACTGCGCGGCCAGTCCGTAAACTAGGCGACCTGGTGAAAAAGTAGCACGGCGGTGCCCGTCATCAAAGCATCTAACTTGAGTTCAATCTATTGCAATTAAGGATCGGTGGCATATCACATCGACCGCAAATAAAAACGGGGATAGCGGAAGAAAACACAAAAACGACACGGGCGGTAACTTTCAACTGGTTTACTCACGGCAACCCGTGGCAATATATAGACAAATAGAACATGCGCAGAACGTAGCAAGCACTTTATCCTTTATTTGCAGTCAATATGATTGAGGATCTGTGGCAGTCGAAACTGCTCAGTTATTGGTTCCAGGTGTGGCTTTCATCAGAGGTTTACATCTACACGTCTGAGGTAAATTTTGCGATTGTGCTTGGAGAACATTTCAGACAAATTGCTATGTATTTTTGAAACATGCTCTTTGAAGGACAGCATTATACAAAAACTACTGTTACAAAAATACTCGTTGACCTAGATTGAAACACGCCGTCTGACAGAGAACGTGTTCCAAAAGTATCTATCAAGAGATGAATCTCTTTAAAGTATATAAAACCTCTAGTAAGTTCTAGCCCATGAAGACCATTCTGAGTTTTCGGAGGTCCGATGAAGCTGATATGAGACTGTAAGAAGTCTGTTCAGTCTTATTTTTATTCATATTCATCATCTTATTTTTCCGGTTTGTCATCAACGTCAGTCTCTGTGTTTTGTATTTTCTTCTGTTCCCTCTCTTTATCTCGACGCTGAGTAACTGGCTATATAGAACACACTGATTCAAGCCGACTTCTTTGCTTCTTGCTTATAATGAATCTATCTCTTTCTCTCTCCAGGGGTGTGCGATACGCAAAATGTCAAATCGAATACATTTGTTTTGAGTCGGTGTGTCAAGGTATTTGCTTCGAGGATTAGATATTGGATTTGTTCGGATAAGGTCAGATATTTTCCCAAGTTTGCCTTGGATTACTAGATCTTGTCTTTCTTCAAAAGCGTCAATGCATACACAGTACATTCCCGACCAGCTGCTTCAAAAGAGCCCATTTTAAGCCAACCAGGAGTGGCGGTGGCTTTTCATGTTTTCTGCGGATTTACAAGTTGCCAAGTTGAACGCGCTTCCAAAAATCATTGTAGGTGTTGAAGGAAATAGATCATTCTTGCCACATTTCCACTTGATATAGCTTTTTCTAGTGCTAAATGTAGACAAAAATATTCAGTATTCAACTCGAAATTAATACCTTATAATTTCTTGAAATTGTAATATTCAATTCTCCTCGAAAATAAACCCCCTCCAAGAAAAGAATACACCAAGTAAATTTCAATCTATGTTACCCTATTCCGCGGTAAGTGTGTCTGATTGATCTCCAACCATTTTCTTTTGAATCTGTTTTTCTAATCCATGTGGCAGTTTTTCCGACAAGCGTGATTGCATGTGGAAAAAAAAATATTCTAGACCGGTATAACCAAACGACTCCTTTCCCATTCGAATGCGCCGGGCGCATTTCGATGCGGGCTTATTGAGAAATAGCTCGTGTACCGTGGTTTGGGTGCATGTTAAGGAATCTCACATTTTCAAAATTCACCCGAACTGCCTTGCTACGGCGTCCTTCATAACCCACTGCACCAGTGTAGGGACGTTAAACCCCACTATGTCTAGCTTTGACTAAACTTGGCGTTTAAAGTCCATAAGAATGTACAGTGCACGGGGACGCCGTAGTGGAACAGTTCGGATTAATTTTGACAATTTGGGATTCCTTAACATGCATCCAAAGCACGGTACACGAGTGTTTTGGCATTATGCCCCCACTGAAAATAAATTAAATCACGAGCACGAGGTCGCGGGATTCGATCCCGCGACCTCGTGCTCAGCAGCCCGACACCATAGCCACTGAGCAACCACGGCGGGTATATGCGCCCACTGAATGCGGCCGCCACGCTAGGGATCAAACCCGCGACCTCGTGCCCAGGGGCCGAATTCTCTAAGCTTTTCGTGCGTGAGGGCTCTCCACCATCGGCCAATATTATGTCCGGCTTCACAATTGGCTGGGGTATGGTTTTACGAACAGTTTTGCATAAGAACGTTTTGGTGAATACGCAGGCCCAGGGAGCGACTACACAAAGCCATTGGTTCGTAAGTGCTTTCCGCCGTTTGCCCCCCGCCTTCGTTAACAATATGTTCAACATCAGGATTGGCTGGCACCTGCTTTTATGCTCAATTTATGTGTAAGAACATTTTTGTGTATACGGGCCAAAAGTGCAACGCCATAGCCTCTCTTTCGCCGCTAACCAATACGCTAACCGCTAGATCAAGATGAGCGAAAACGTAACGGATTCAGGCGTTGTATACTTAACGTCCCCGTTTGCCCTCCGGAAAATGTCTTGCGTGAAAGGAATAATTCGAATTTTTAAAGCAAACACTCCCAAATTATTCAGGGGGGCCCGTATTCACGAAGCGATCCTTACGCTAATTATCTTCGTAAGAAGAAAGAAGTCGCAGTTTCAGCCGAAAGCGAAGCATCGATTGCGATAGCAAATTAGTGTACAGCTATACGAAATAAGGATAGTAGTGTTATTGGCCGTATAAACTTGCAAACATAAGCGTACTAATTAAATTAACAAGCATAGTGTCACACACGCACAAGCAAACAAGAACACAACTCACTCGATGACCGTAAAAACTCGCTGTCAACGTGCTGGAGTGAGGTGGCGCGGCAGCAGCAGAAGCGAGTCAATAGATCTTCGTGCTGCCTCTCGCATCAACGCGACCTAAGCCGCAAAAACACAGCGCACGGCAGACTCTGCACCCGTCGGAGGTGGCCTTCAAGATACAGCGGCCCAAGACGGAGCGTGCGGCCGCCCGGGCCGCCCGGACGAGAACCCCCTCCCCACCCCCTCGCCTCCCTCTGGAGCCTCGCGCGCGACGGAAGACGGCTGCTTCCTCCCCGCTTTCCTACCTTCCGTGCGCGAGATTGAGCGGCGATTGCCGGCTCACCTTCACCCGCTTTCACTCTCGCATACAGCATACGGCGCGCGGCGACCATTTTATCGCCCTTGGACGTTATACAGAAACAGCGGCAGAAATGCGTTTGGAGTGTCCATATAATTGATATCGCATTAAAATCAGCGAACGTATTATTAGCGAAGGGCCGACCAATCAGAATAAGCGCTTATGAACGAACAGATTTTGGAAAGCTGCCCTTGCGCCTTTTCTTAACCATACTTTACCTATAACTGAACCGCTGAAGTATTTATTATCGGCCCTCTACATACATAATTGACAGCTTCAAGTTGCATGGAATAATTACGTCCATGAAATCACCGCCTTCCCATGTGCATGTTTATAAACCTTTTCTGACTCGCTATAATCATCGCCGAACCGTACACACAAAACCTCTGTTCTGTAATAAATTTGCTGATTGGCTGGCGTTCGGGTGCCCGCCGCTCAGGATAGCGATCAATGGGATCAAGACGTCCGCCGCGGCGATGTCCAATCGCGGATGGTTCTGACGTAGGGCTAGTTTATTTAATGCGGGCTCTGGCGCGATACGGTTCCTGCAGGTTAGGATGCATACGCTGCACAAGATGCCTGTAAAACTTCCTGTTACTAACTATTATACATGACAATCATTGTAGGAGGAGGAAAGAAAAAGAGAAGGCAGGGATGTTAACCAGAAATGCGACGTGCACTACACTCCGAGCCTGCATTTGCTAAGAAGCTTACACGCTATGGAGTGGTTCACGCGCAGCGATGAGCCTTGTAGTGAACATGATGAACAAATATTGTCACGACCACATGACAATATTTGCGAATGTGGCCTGGGAATGTCAAACAGCGCTTACAAACAAAAGCATTGTCAGTTCGCGGCCATTCATGTCATCAGTGATTTCCCCAATTCACCGTCTTATTCGAACCACAGAATTAGGAGCAAGTGAAAGACGGCCTTCTACTCCGGCGGCGGCTGTGTATGGCGCGGCCGCGCGCGCTTGATCTTGAAAGTGATCTGCCATGAGCACAGTAAGCTGCGCGAGCCCTAGCTTGAAAGCGATCTGCGATGAGTACAGTCTATAGTGCGCCGAGGGCTCGCAGATTCGTGTGCGCTGTGTTGTCGCCGCTTAGTTCGCGTTTGAGCGAGGGGCAGCATGAAGGTCAATTCGCTCGCTGCTTCTGCGGCTCCTCCTCAAGCCAGCGTGTTCACAGCGAGTGTCCGCGCTCATCTAGTGAGATGTGTTTATGTTTGCCGCTGCGGGCGTGATGCGATGTTGTTAATTTAGCTAGTAAGCGAATGTTTACGAGTTTATACAGCCGATAAAACTACTATCCTTACTGCGTATAGCTGTTTTAATTTGCTGTCGCAATCGATGCTTCACTTTTCGGGCGAAACTGTGACTTTCTTGTTTGTTTTTTGTTAGCTTGTTTTTTTTTTGAGTAATCTGGCTTGTTCGTTCATTTTCACCCGTCTGCACACTTCCGAAGTGGGAGCGGGAACAGCCGGTTCCGTGCTGGCTCGACGGCTTCTGGACGGCGCAGTCGGGGTGGACGGTAGTCCGGCGCAAGTTCTGCTTGTGGAAGCTGGCCGCGGCGAAGCTCCGTGGTACGCCTCTGTGCCACTGCTCTCTCTGGCGCTACAAGCGACCTCCATTGACTGGCACTTCGTGACGGCGCCGCAGAAAGACGCTCTACAGTGCTACTACAACCAGGTAGCCCTTACCGACCAACGACAGGAGAAAATGCTGTCCACTTCTTTTTTTAACTTAACACATCTCTGCAAACATCTCCGCGTTTTTTTTTTCTTTCTTCATTAGAGCTCGATTATTGTTTCGTTGATGCCATTCAAGAGGAAGCTTTAGACGGGAGCCAACTCTGATGTCCAATTTTTAAGTATATGAGAAACGTAAGACGGCTTCCATTTAATATCCGTTAAAAAGATTTGAATTCAATTTTCTGCAATGCTAAATATATCTACTGCTGGATAGATAATTGCGGTATAGGGCCACAGAGTTGCTGCAAAAAGTGACCAATAATGGGCAAATAAAGACTGTGGAAGCATTAAGTTTACAGCTCCGTAAATGTGCCCCCAAAAAAGATCTCACGTTACTGTAAATTATTTTTTGGGTAGCCCAAAGAGAACAAATATGACTTATTACCTTACAGCTTGGGTCAAATTATAATGTTGTTTACGCGAGTTCTACAAAGAACCTACTCACAATTTGTTCTGTACTTCGGAGCGTAGCATATGAGTTTTGTTTGCTTTAGAAGTCCCAATAAATGCAGTTTACAATATACATCCTTTTTTATTGCTGAGTACCAAGGCTACAAAGTTATGTGTCGAAAATTTTCAACTTCCTGCAGCGTCCGTAAAACAGTTGTTGGCTTAAATAAAAGGAGATCTGCCAACACTTGGTACATTTTAATATTTTTTATTACATTCAACATACCTCATTGAATTAAGTTAACAGGACGCTGAACAAAACGATATCTCATTTATAATATATTGAGATATAGTTCCCATGGTAACGCGTTCTCTTAAGTTAGATCCTTTAGGAATCATCTGTTTAATTTGTACTGTGAGGGTGGCCCTCACAGTACAAATAAACAGATGATTCCTTCGCAATAATGTCAATACCCGAAACAGTACCGGTGTTAACCTCGGAAACGACCGCACAAGCCGTAAAACTGCTTAATTGAGTCATTTAGCCAAGTGAATAGTCTAGTCACTTTAGCTAAACAAATATCAATGTCATCCGCGAAGATAGAACTCATTTTGATTACTCTTAGAACAATGACCCAAATGACACAACTTTGGATTATTATTATTATTATTATTATTATTATTATTAGATAGATAGATAGATAGATAGATAGATAGATAGATAGATAGATAGATAGATAGATAGATAGATAGATAGATAGATAGATAGATAGATAGATAGATAGATAGATAGATAGATAGATAGATAGATAGATAGATAGATAGAATAACAACGGTGAGCGTCGGTGAGTGAGCAACGGTGAGTCGGTGCCACTGCACAAAATGGCCTGGCATGTAAGCGAGACGCCTCGTTTGAAGTGCAAGCT
Organism: Dermacentor andersoni; assembly: GCF_023375885.2. Lineage (NCBI taxonomy): Eukaryota > Metazoa > Arthropoda > Arachnida > Ixodida > Ixodidae > Dermacentor > Dermacentor andersoni. The sequence goes on from NC_092814.1 coordinate 152,653,883, forward strand.
CTTCATGCTTTTTAAACCTAAACGCCTCCGCAGACTTATGATTGTCTAGGTGCACTAACGGACACGCACACAACTAACCGCGTCACCTGAGCCGCTTGCTCTGCCTTTATCCTAAGTTCGCGATTGAGTCGAAACACTCGACGGTGGAGCCGCTCTCGTTGGTTCAAACGGCTATCATGGCAGGCACCTGAAGCTGAGGAAGCCCAGTGCGTCACCGAAGGTGTCGACGTATACCCGTTGTTAGGAAGTTCCTTCAAAAATCCCGTTAAAGCGGGCTGCCTCATTTCTCAAGGAACATTCTTTGCGTTTGATTAATTTTCGCACGGAAGGAGGGTTTTGCTATTCTTAGCGCTTGTGTGTGTCCCACGTACTCTCCCCGTCTCTCTCTCAAACAATCCAAATTATTTCTTACGAACCAAGTCGAACGTCAACACTCCTCAGCGGACGATCGCAATTGAACGCAGAGTTTGCGGTGGCCCCGTGGGAAAGCATTAGGCGGCAGCTCCAACCTCTACTGCATGATCCACTCCAGACCCACCACTGAGGATTGGGAAGAGTGGAATCGACGCTGCAAGACGTGCGGATTCCGGGCTGAACGCGTGGCCGCCCTCTACCGCAAGCTGGAGTTCCCAGTTGGTGACGGACACGGTATACGCGATAGTCGCATGCCATTCGGCCGCGCTCTGTTTATTGCCATACACCTAGGAGATTTACTACACACTGTTCTTACTTAGAATACGCATGTTTCTTATTTTCTAAAGTGAAGGGGGGAAAACGAGAACTTAAAATACTAAACGGCTTCCAAATAAAAGCCCCGTGGCACCGATAGCAGCTGCAGATTCTTCCTCGCTAACGTTTTCCAGCGACGTGTTCATGCGGCTCCTTGCTGTTGCTATACGCTTTTCTGGCGATAAAACTAGGGTTCTGCTTTTTCGGATAAATCTGAAACACTTGGGAAAACCCTGGCCGGTAACGTTTCTATCGAATTCAGAATTATTCTTAAAACTCCGATTCTAAGGGACTGTAGCCTTAAAATAATCCAGAATGGCATTTTTTCCTCAGACTTGCCCATGCATTTCACCGCGAACCCCTTAATACATGGCATCATTAGAAAAAAGTTGCACGCCACACGCCAACAAACCTAGTTGGAGATGCAAAACATATTCTAAGCGAGTTTCCTTGGTTTAGATTATATTCCTGTATCTCAAGCTCCTATTCGACCACGCTGCGCGTGCTTTCGTCTTTGCCAGAACACGCCTTGAACATGCGCAGACCCCTCCTGGATAAATGCTAGGAGCGTCTCCTTTGTGACGGGGTGGTGGGAGGCACCACTAAGCTTAATTTTTAGGCTTATTTGTCAAATTTTGTAGCTGTCTAGGCTTAAGATTCGCTCTCAAACGAAGCGATGGTTTGATACCGAAGTAGAGGTTGCTGTGCTTTCCGTCTATAATAAATTTGATTTTCTTTATTGTATGTTTGACATTGTTGAGGAGCAAAAGCGATCGGGCGCTGTTGTTGCTTTTCGGAAGTACTACCGCACAGTGATTGATAAGCGGAATCGTGCTGTCGAAAGGAAGGTTGCCAGTGGACTGCAGGGTAACAGCGCTTCTTTCTGGCATTGAGTGAAAATTATAAACCCTAACGTAAAAAGTGATTCGAGACTTACATCCGAGACTTATTTTCTATTGTTTGTCCTAGTTGCACCGGATAAGAATTATGTGCCCCCACTTGTGGCAGACGTTTTGCAGTATCAGGCATATGATGCGAAAGAAATTGTTGAGCCAATAGCGTTCTGGCGTATGCATGCATGCTCACGACTGGCCTCTCATTTCATGTTGCGCATTGTATCTCCAAGCGTTGCGAGTATCTAGTGCGAACGTCGAAAAGACGTTCTCTTATGTTCTATGCCGTGAACAAGAAGGAGCGTGTCACAGTTGCGGATGCGAATATTAGAAAATATGCTTGTACATATTACTACAAGCTGTAACCAGCGACCATGATTCTGGTACCAGTTGCTCAGTAAAGCTTTTTAGTAATAACAATGTTTCCTTGTATTAGAGAACAGTTGCTAAATTTTGAAAGAAATCAATAAAGCCCGAAAAACTCCGATTTTGGAGCATGTAACCACATGCTAAATTGAAACGCACCGAAAAACTACGAATTTATTTTAAAATGCTAATTCCGACAAACACCCTGTGAGTTAGCTCAAAAATAAACTTCGAAAACGTACAACCCTATATAACCTTAAGCACAACGCGGCCACTGGTGGCGTTCTTTATTCTCTGTGGGGTTCATGTCTTTTGCACCTGTGTTTAAAATCCTAAATCCTTCCCACTTTACTCATCTTTCCGTTGCTTTAACCTTATGCTCAAGCTCGAGGCCAGGCGTTGAAACAGCCTTCTGCTGTCAAATGTGGCGCCGCGGGTCTGCATGTGTTGCCTTGTTCTCCAGTCTTGCGATGAGCTTTGAATGAGGGAGCACTGAAGAACGCACCTAGAGATTTCAGGTTTCTCTTCTTCAAGAAGGCGCTCCCGGTGCCGGCAGTTCCAGCAAGGCTATAAATCTGCCTAGAGCCAACATCCTACTGCCCCTCCTTCTCGGAGATATTTTATAATTTGGCTCCAAAATTACTTCAAACAATGCATGGACTATACAGTTAGTGTGCCCTTCCCGTTCACTGTAGTACAGTCACATTGTTTACAAGATTAACGCGCAAGTTCGCCTCCGTTATAATCGCTTCTGGGCACCATTAACTCGTTGGCCCTCGTTTGGGGCCCCTTTAGGATCACTTTCTACTACGAGGACCTTGTTCACATTACGCAACACAAAATTCAGAATGGCGCTAATGGCTATATTAGGCCAAAAGTACGCTTGAACTAGACTTCTATCTCGCCATTGTCAGTTATTTACGACTGTTATGAATGTTGATTAAATATCAAGAGTACCTTTCAAGACAAACAACCACAGTAGTTGTAGAATGTAGCAAAATTTATGGCACGGCAAGGGCTCAAGTGAAAAGTTAAAATTAACAGACATAATTTTGGCAAGGGCAAATGAGAAGAATAAACAAACAGAAGACAACACTCCGTCTTGTCGGTAACTTCTTGTCCATTCTCCTTCCTTTGCGCTCAGCCTTAGAAAATGGGACAACCAACTTCATAAACCAGATCTGTCCTTCGTCTGTGTTTGCATTGTTCAGCTCTAGGGATAATTTTGCGAGTAAATTAAGAGCACTTGTGAAAAGGCTTTTAGCAGAGAACATCAACAGTAAACGCGCTTGCGCAAATCCTTATTGAGAAACTGGCCCCCATGTTCGAACAAATCCTACTTCTGCCATTGATTGCCAGTTAGGATGAAGCTTTAACTCGGGGCCAACTGCAATTTCCCTATTCAAATACAGGTAAAACGCACAAATGCTCACATGAGACAACCGCTCGACCGGTTTGCATGAAATTTGTTGCATTTCAGAGAGCTAAGCTCTAGCAACTGTAGTAAATGTAATTTTGATTTAGGAGCTCACACTTTTTTAAGAAATTACCGAAAATCGGCAAGCTTAAAAAAGTTGATGAAGTTTACAAATCACAACGCTGAACCAAACACCGATAACGCAGCTCTGTCGGCTCCATCTGTAAAGCATCTGAAGCAGACAAATTCGATACATATTAAGGTAGGTTTGTGCAAGTATCAATCTTTTTGTTAGTAATTAGTAATTTAATGTCGAATAAACCCGAAGCGATTAGTTCGAGTAGTTCTGGTAATTACATCAAACACTGAAGCAACAGCAAATAATTGAAAAATCTGGACAAATGAGGATCCTTGCAATGAATTGGATGCAGTTTCATGTCTGAAAGTAATCTTTCTTTATTTTTTTTTCAGGGCATTTCTATGCGTATCTTTATGCAAAAACACAAGATGAGCAATTTTACAGAGCCACCAGTACAGAGAAGCTTTTCACGAAGCTTTGCGTTCGTAAGTGTTGTTTGCCATTGGCCAGCCGCCTTCGCTGATTGTATGTCCATCCTCGCGATTGAGTGGCGTATGCTCGTGCGAACAATTCAAGCGCAAGTACAGTTTTGTGAATACATGAATTGAGTATTACCTTTTCTTCAGTATTGTGGTTTGACGCTGAGTCGAAGCAGACCTATTCACAGCGGCTGTACGGCTCTCCTAAAGCCAACAAAACATCGCCAACGAAAGCGAGAGTACGGGGGTCAACCTGAATGGCACCGAATTTTTTCAAAGCCGCCATTTTTCAAACACTGTGTGCGCGGATCACGTTGAAAAAAATCGAGCGAGACACCGTGCGGTGTTCGAAACTTCCGTCGCCGTTGTAGATTAGTTCGATAGGAAAGGTGGCGGTGCCGCAAGGATGTTCGAATAATCGAGCAGGTCCTAAAATTGGCTGGCGCACAGTCAGCAACTGTAATTGTTCGTCTTCGGCTTGTCTTGGCCACGAGCCATGTCGACGGCAATACGACTTTCTTACCAAAGCCGGAACTGTGGAGCGCACGTGTTATCTAACATTCATTCCTTCGTTTCGAATAATTTTCAAATTACGAATACTTCAAATTCGAACCGAAGCGAATATCGAATAGCATAATTCGATCGAATAATTGAAAATATCGATTATTCTCACAAGCGTGGCATAGAGCTCACGTGAAATTGTTACAATGTTTACGAGGGTGTTACTAAAGTCGTTCCTACAAATCAGTGATGTATTACCGACTGGTCCATTACGCATCGATTCTGTCCGCTTGGATGCCTCTTTATGTGCAGCTTACAAGTATGCGATATTGTTATCTATTACTGAGTTACAGAGGCGAAATTTAACACTTGAATTTCTGTTTTATTTTGAAAATTTCAACAATTCTTGTAGAAAAATCCACGGCCTAAATAAAAAAATCAGGTTCCTATTCACTAGAAGCTCGCTTATTTTTTTGAAGTACAATAAACCTCCTCAAGTTCGGTGCTGGTGATGCCTTGCAAACTATTGCGAACACCAACACGGCGTTCGTGTTGTCCACTTCTCTACTCTTGTGTCCTGTCTGCACGCCTCACTTCTTTTTGCATAATATTTTTCCATTTCCATCTATTTACTGAGGTGCTCACGAGGTAAAGTTTCCTCTGAAGTGCATTTGCAAATTAACGTGCTTTTCCCGAGTTTATGAAATTAAGAGTGCCTTGGGCGATCTTTAAAAATCATCGGTCGCACAAATGTCGCCATTAGGATTCTGCAAATGAGTATGGTTGCTGCACAGAGCTGCAAAAGAAAATGGATCCGATTATTCATCGTGTAATCAATTGTATAACGTAATCACTCATTGTGTAATCAGTTATGACTGCCTAGACTGGCAGATTGCTGTACGTTCTGAAAGCACAACCACATTTTTAAGCAACCTGTAAGTGCCAGTAACAGCGCTCGCCCAAATGTCGCCATTAGGTTTCTGCAACCGAGTACGATTGCTGCGCTGAGGTGAAGGACAAAATAAATTTGATTATTCACCACGCAATCAAATGCATAATGAAATTATTCATTGTGTAATCAGTTATGACTGTCTAGACTAGCAAATTACTGTATGTTCTGAAAACAAAACCACATGATGAAGCAATCTGTAAGTGCCAGTAAATGTTGACAACATGTAAAATTATGAAAGAAAAGATCAATTTTTTTTTACTTGAATAGAAGCGCGGAAGGAAGAAAGCATATCCAGGGCAAATAAGTAAGCCTAATTTCAAGTTAGCAACTATTCAGCGATGTTTCTGCACAGTAGCTCTGCGTTTTTCTACCCTCCTTTGGGTAAAAAAAGGAATGCTTTTGACATTTACATGTCCTTCCTTTCGCTGCTTCTGTGCGTGGGCCCAAGAGAACACATTTGCTTTTCCCCCACGAACACCAAAATACGTATTGATTTGAAGGAACAGGAGCTCATTTTAATGTTTCCCAGAAGGACCAGGAAATGAGCGATCGATAAATGAACTCGCCGACTCTTGCAACCATCGTTCTTTGCTTGGTTTAATGAAGCTTTTATTGCTGAGGAAGAAAATTTTCTTATCTCTCATTTTCTATGAAGCGAACAAACTTGGGACAGCGTGACACGTTTGGGCGTGTAATCAGTTGTCTCACGTTTTTAAGCCTGGGGACAATGCTACCAGTTTGTTTTCTTGGTTGTCTTTGTGCTACAGTTTCGTTTCATAAGGCTTTGGAAGATGATTTTTGTGATAAGCGTTGGTACTCACAAATAAGTAGAACGAGCATAGAACATTCTATCAACAACTGTAATAATTTCGGGCGGTGATTACCTGAAGAGCCACCTGAGAAGCGTAGCTTGCAGGTGATTTTTATTCCTACTCCTACAGTCAAACAAGGTGCGATTTGCTCTCGCTAACCACTGTAATGTCGAAACTAACCACATAACAATCTACCAGAAGCATGAGAAAATTTTATTCGGAGGACTGAAGTTTTTCTCTTGCTCAGAAGTGTGCACAGAATAACTAGTTTTCTGTAGCTCTATCCTTCCGAGAGAACAAGGGACTGAATTGACAAAGCTTTTCATTTTTAAGTGTTATTTACCATTGGCTGGCCGTTTCCACAAATAGTTGATGATCCCTGTATTGCCACATCCCTTTTTGCAGGGCCGGTTTTCACCGGATTGCCGTTGTTATGAAGCCGACGCTTGGCGCAAGCTGCACCTAAAATATTTAAAATTTCTCGAACGTTGTTGCGAATTCTAAAGCGAAGGAGGCGTGTCTGATAGATCGCACGCGCGTCGCGAATAGTACTGTACACGGAATGAAAGGCGAGTCACGTATAAGTAGCGGACGCAGTTGACCTGCGAGGTCAGATTCTATCACTGACGAGTGTGCTCGCTGCTATCCTTGTTATTTGAGCGCTATTTGTCTTTCCGGACACACACACTCACACACACACACACACACACACACACACACACACACACACGCGCGCACGCACGCGCCCGCACACACACACGCGCGCACGCACGCACACGCACGCGCACGCGCACACACACACACACACACACACACACACACACACACACACACACACACACACACACACACACACACACACACACAATGCTCACGCTATAACTGTTCTGAAGAGCAGATGTGAGCCAATCGTGATGTTCGGAATACTATTATGTAGCGAAGGCGGCCGGCCAACCGTAAGCGGCACTTACGAACTAAAATCTTTGCGCAAACCTACGATAACTGCACGCACTTCTCACGTCTGCCTTCCTTTCTTTTCGTTGCTGTAATGTCATGTCCTGCTCTTCCTCGCTTGTCTTTAGTCATTGCAAGACAGTGTGTTTTGATCCACCTGTAACACAGTCCTGAACAACATCCGGGTATTTGGGGATAGCGGACAGGACCCCCGACGCGAAAATTCCGGTGACGGACAACACCTGCAGCACGTCGGAGATATGCTCGGCGCTGAGGCAGGCGGCTGAACACATAGGGCTCGGCCTCGAGAAGGAAGAAAACCAGATGCAACAGAGTAAGGCATTGGCTTACTTTGCTAGTTTTCTTTCCTCTTACACTTCTATAATGCGTGCAAGAAGGCGTTTAAACTGGTAGCAGGCGCCGCTATCAACTTTTCAAAAACATTTTTAAACTTAGAACGCTTTTAACATCATCGTTTGTTTTAACCATATTTTTAAAGAGTCTCGAATATTGTACTTTACACCAATGGCCCCGGAATATGGGTGAATTCACGAAGCTTATTTTCTTGTCGTTGACAACCATCAATGCAATTGCTAGGTGTTCTTACTATGGAAACACGCACGGGTGTCGAGAAGCTGCAGTGGAATGGAGGAGGTTGAGTTTAGCATATCATGCCTATTAGTCAACACAGCCCAGGTAGACAAAGAATCTTTAAACATAATTTCTTGCAAGCCTTTTGCTCTGGGCCCACACCCCGGATGTTCATCCGATGGTGCACTGCAGCTGCCTGGGAATTCCGCTTACTGTCGAGACCCAATTTCACATCATTATTACAGAAACCACTTGTCGGCAGGAAATGGCGCCTAGAGCAATTCGGTACTAATGTCCTTCATATTTATGTACTTTGCGAATGGGATGAAAAAGGCGCTCCAAATACAATTTTCATGTCGTTATCCTACTTCCTGAAAGGAATGGGAGCAGAAATGAGGGAGGATTCGCCAGAATTAACAGTAAAATCATACTAATATTTGTTTTGAGAAAACATTCGAGGTTTATTTCATTCTGGACAGCAGTTTCAAACCAGCTGCTTGACTTGTACCTTTTTTTTCAGGCAATTTGTACAAGGGCAGGAAGTGGACCACATATGATCTATACATTAAGCCTGCTCTAAACAATCCAAGATTGAGAATCATGACCGGGGCGCATGTAAGCAAGGTAAGAACCTTCAGTAACAATGGTGACAAAGCGAGTCGCAGAAAACTGGGCGGTGCATTTACTTGTTGGCCGGGTTTTTCCACAGTCGTATACAAGAAAGATCTGAGCGCAATTACGCAACGCTTTCCATTCGTAAACGACCTTGGTCATTGGCCGGCTGCCATCGCGAACAATATGTCAGCCATAACGATTGGCTGTCATATGCTCTCGCCAAATGTTTTGCGTATGAGTACTTTTTGTGAATAACGGCCCGCGCGTACAAGGTTCTCAACGAAATGGGTCTTCATTCTTGTCATTCCATACATCCGACATCATCATCATCATCATCATCATCATCATCATCAGCCTGGTTACGCCCACTGCAGGGCAAAGGCCTCTCCCATACTTCTCCAACTACCCCGGTCATGTACTAATTGTGGCCATGTTGTCCCTGCAAACATCTTAATGTCATCCACCCACCTAACTTTCTGCCGCCCCCTACTACGCTTCCCTTCCCTTGGAATCCAGTCCGTAACCCTTAATGACCATCGGTTATCTTCCCTCCTCATTACATGTCCGGCCCATGCCCATTCCTTTTTCTTGATTTCAACTAAGATGTCATTTACCCGCGTTTGTTCCCTCACCCAATCTGCTCTTTTCTTATCCCTTAACGTTACACCTATCATTCTTCTTTCCATGGCTCGTTGCGTCGTCCTCAATTTCAGCAGAACCCTTTTCGTAAGCCTCCAGGTTTCTGCCCCGTAGGTGAGTACTGGTAAGACACAGCTGTTATAGACTTTCCTCTTGAGGGATAGTGGCAACCTGCTGTTCATGATTTGAGAATGCCTGCCAAACGCACCCCAGCCCATTCTTATTCTTCTGGTTATTTCAGTCTCATGATCCGGATCCGTGGTCACTACCTGCCCTAAGTAGATGTATTCCCTTACCACTTCCAGTGCCTCGCTACCTATCGTAAACTGCTGTTCTCTTCCGAGACTGTTAAACATTACTTTAGTTTTCTGTAGTATAATTTTCAGACCCACCCTTCTGCTTTGCCTCTCCAGGTCAGTGAGCATGCATTGCAATTGGTCTCCTGAGTTACTAAGCAAGGCAATATCATCAGCGAATCGCAAGTTGCTAAGGTATTCTCCATCAACTTTTATCCCCACTTCTTCCCACTCCAGGTCTCTGAATACCTCCTGTAAACATGCTGTGAATAGCATTGGGGATATCGTATCTCCGTCTGACGCCTTTCTTTATTGGGATTTTGTTGCTTTCTTTGTGGAGGATTACGGTGGCTGTGGAACCGCTATAGATAGCTTCCAGTATCTTTACATATGGCTCATTTACACCCTGATTCCGTAGTGCCTTCATGACTGCTGAGGTTTCGACTGAATCAAATGCTTTTTCGTAATCAATGAAGGCTATATATAATGGTCGGTTATATTCCGCACATTTCTCTATCACCTGATTGATTGTGTGAATATGGTCCATTGTTGAGTAGCCTTTACGGAATCCTGCCTGGTCCTTTGGTTGACAGAAGTCTAAGGTATTCCTGATTCTATTTGCGATTACCTTAGTAAATACTTTGTAGGCAACGGACAGTAAGCTGATCGGTCTGTAATTTTTCAAGTCTTTGGCGTCCCCTTTCTTATGGATTAGGATTATGTTAGCGTTCTTCCAAGATTCCGGTACGTTCGAGGTCATGAGGCATTGTGTATATAGGGCGGCCAACCTTTCTAGGACAGTGTTCCCACCATCCTTCAACAAATCTGCTGTTACCTGATCCTCCCCAGCTGCCTTCCCCCTTTGCATAGCTCCCAAGACCTTCTTTACCTCTTCCGGTGTTACTGGTGGGATTTCAAGTTCTTCTAGACTATTCTCTCTCACCTTATCGTCGTGGGTGTTACTGGTACTGTATAAATCTCTATAAAACTCTTCAGCCACTTGAACTATCTCATCCATATTAGTAACGATATTGCCGGCTTTGTCTCTTAACGCACACATCTGATTGTTGCCTATTCCTAGTTTCTTCTTTACTGCTTTTAGGCTTCCTCCGTTCCTGAGAGCCTGTTCAATTCTATCCATCTTATAGTTCCTTATGTCCGCTGTCTTACGCTTGTTGATTAACTTAGAAAGTTCTGCCAGTTCTATTCTAGCTGTAGGGTTAGAGGCTTTCATACATTGGCGTTTCTTGATCAGATCTTTCGTCTCCTGCGATAGCTTACTGGTTTCCTGTTTAACGGCGTTACCACCGACTTCTATTGCGCACTCCTTAATGATGCCCATAAGATTGTCGTTCATTGCTTCAACACTATGGTCCTCTTCCTGGGTTAAAGCCGAATACTTGTTCTGTAGCTTGATCCGGAATTCCTCTAGTTTCCCTCTTACCGCTAACTCATTGATTGGTTTCTTATGTACCAGTTTCTTCCGTTCCCTCCTCAAGTCAAGGCTAATTAGAGTTCTTACCATCCTATGGTCACTTCAGCGCACCTTGCCGAGCACGTCTACATCTTGAATGATGCCAGGGTTCGCGCAGAGTATGAAGTCTATTTCATTTCTAGTCTCTACTTTCGGGCTTCTCCACGTCCACTTTCTGCTATCCCGCTTGCAGAAGAAGGTATTCATTATCCGCATATTATTCTGTTCTGCAAACTCTACTAATAACTCTCCTCTGCTATTCCTAGAGCCTATGCCATATTCCCCCACTGACTTGTCTCCGGCCTGCTTCTTGCCTACCTTGGCATTGAAATCGCCCATCAGTATACTGTATTTTGTTTTGACTTTACCCATCGCCGATTCCACGTCTTCATAGAAGCTTTCGACTTCCTGGTCATCATGACTAGATGTAGGGGCGTAGACCTGTACAACCTTCATTTTGTACCTCTTATTAAGTTTCACAACAAGACATGCCACCCTCTCGTTAATGCTATAGAATTCCTGTATGTTACCAGCTATGTTCTTATTAATCAGGAATCCGACTCCTAGTTCTCGTCTCTATGCTAAGCCCCGGTAGCACAGGACGTGCCCGCTTTTTAGCACTGTATATGCTTCTTTTGGCCTCCTAACTTCACTGAGCCCTATTATATCCCATTTACTGCCCTCTAATTCCTCCAATAGCACTGCTAGACTCGCCTCACTAGATAACGTTCTAGCGTTAAACGTTGCCAGGTTCATATTCCAATGGCGGCCTGTCCGTCAAATATCAATGGCGGCCTGTCCGTCAAATACCCTGTCAAATATTTACAGCGGTAATGCTACGAGCGTAGTGGCTACCAACACGGTGCATAGCGCCGATCAGACGGAGGTAGCGCGGCCTGTATTGCATTACGACCACTGACATTTCGTGCCATGGATCGCCTCCCAGAGCTGTGGCCTGAATTACGAACAAGCGCCAGAATTAACAAAACCTTTCGTTCGTAAATGCGTGTTGCCATTGCCAGAGCACATTCGCTAATAGGATGTACAGCAATGGGTTTCGCTTGTATTTGCTCTTAAAAACAATTATAGCGTAAGAGTTTTCTGTGAATATGGGCCAAGAAGCTTGGAGATTTCGGCCTCTTTAAAGTGCGACACAGACATCGTATAAAATGCAAAAATATGAGCGGGTGGTAGCAAGATTCCGCTCTATGTGATGGCGTTTTTTATTGAAGTGCCCTTTCGTTGACACGTTTCTGAGAGAAACGCGAAGCATCAGTTGTGATAGCAAATTAGTGGACATCTATACGAAGTAAGAATAGTAGTTTTATCGGCCGTATAAACTTGTAAACGTAGGCATACTAACTAAATTAACAAGCATGGTGTCGCGCGCGCACAAGCAAACATGAACACATCTCGCTCGATAACCGCGGAAACTCGCTGTCACAAAGCTGGAGTCAGGAAGCGCGGAAGGAGTAGCAAGCGAATTGACCTTTGTGCTGCATCTCTCATCATCGGCAGCTAAGCCGCAGAAACACAGCGCGCAGCAGATGGCTTTCAAGATACAGCAGCCGGACACGCTCACAGCAACTCTCACACGCTTTCACATGCACGTAGAGCATACGACGCGCAGCGACGATTTTATGGTACTTGGACTTCATGCGAAACCTCACGGCGACGCCGATGGTGACGGCAGAAATGCGCCTGGAGTGTCCATATAATTGATATCGCAATAAAAAATTGATGCTGTTTAAAGTCTCAAAGAAACACGCTGGCTGTGAGAGACACCGTAGTGGGGTGCTGCAGATCAAGTTTGACTACCTGGACTCTCTAACTATTGCCCAAAGTACAGTACATGAGTGTTTCTACATTTCGGCTCAGTGGAATTCAGACGCCGAAGCCGTGAATTTTGAGCGACATGTCATTCAGTTTACTTTAAATCAGAAGCTTGCGAGTGTAACTGTACCACACGTATGTACTCGGCGATCTCCCTAAACATACGATGTTCAACACGGGAGCCATTCAAGTTCACCGAAGACAACGACCTCTCCATATCGCATTTCATGCATAGGAGACTGCGTATTATGGCAGTCGTTCGGGGGTCCTACTTCTTGTTGCACTTAGACTAGGGCAGAATTGTGGAAATCGCGTGTTCTGGTAGCTTTTCTTCCTTGTATTGTGATGGTAGTTATGTTTCTACAGCTATCAAAACATCGAGACCCGAATTCACATAATGTTATTATGCTAGAGCGGTTCGTGTAAGAGCATACTGCGGCCAAGCGTCGTGTACGTTGGACATATATCAGCGAACGCAACTGCCCAAGAGGAAACCGCACTTAAACCTGCCGCCGTAGCCCTGTGGCTATGACGTTGAGCTCCTGAGCTCGAGGTCGTTGGTGCAATTGCGGCCGCGGCGGCCGCATTCCGTTGGAGGCGAAGTGAAAAAAAAAACGCTGGTGTACTTAGATTTAGGTGCACATTAAAGAACCCTAGGCGGTAATAATCAATCCGGAGGCCCCGCTACGGCATGCCTCATAATCAGGTCGTGTTTTTGGCACGTAAAACCCCAGAATTTTTTTAGGAAACAGCATGCACTTACGAAGGAAGAGCTTTGCGAATTTTCCCTCGGATTCCTCATTTTGCCATCGTGTTCGAATTCCGTTCTTGGCCACAATATTGGCGACCCTTACGTTCTATCCTTGAATTCAACACTCGTAAACTTGGCGATTGCTTCAAGAAAGTGCGCCACTGGAAGTCTATGAATACACCGCGCGCGCCGTGTTGCCAAAGGCCCGCACTTCACGCAACAAGCGCCTCCTTTCGCACTGTGTGTGAACTGCGGCAGGCTGATGCTAGACGTTGGCAGAGGCAATCAATACTGGGAGCCACTTGTTCGATCGTTGTCTGACGCGCGCTCCTAGTGGTCTGCTGCATAGTGCACACCAGCGAGGAAAGGTTTCGATACCACAGCAGCAGCAGAAAAAAAAAAGAAAAAGGAAAAAGCAAAAAAAGCAGGGTCCAATTCACCAAAAGCTGTTACGCTGAAACTGTACGCAAGAAAAAGAAATTCAGCCAATCCTATTGCTTGACAATTAGCGAAGGTAGCCGGGCAACGTTAAAATGCACTTACGAACGAAAAGCTTCACGAATTCTGCACCACGGGCAAAATTCACGAAGGTTTTTCGTCTTAAGCCTTGTCTGCATTGACCTACATAATAATGAATAAATATAATTTCCAACGTAAGATTGACTTGCATCTTCTTTTACGAGCAACCTTAGTGTGAGTACGTTTTGCGAACACGGGACCAGCTCCACGACGTGAGCGAGAGAGAGAAACGAAAAGGGCAAGTTAGGGAGATTAACCAGAGACGTGCCCGGTTGGCTACCCTAAATTGGGGAGAGAGAAAGGTTAAAAATAGATAAGGAGGAGAGAGAAGAAAAATAATACAGAGTCGGCCATTAACAGAGTTAGTCGCAGAGTAATGTCCACTGTCACAAGCGCTCGTGCAGTTCAGCAGCCTTCAAAAAGTGCAGAAGTGCTTTTGTGGCCTTTCGCATGCAAGAATGCATAGACCATGGTCCCAGGATCTTTTCCTCCGAGAGCACTCTATTACCTAAGAGGCTGAGTTTAGCTTATAGAGTACATCGTTGAGCGTCAAAGGATGGGCAACGACATAGAAGGCGCTCTAGAGTCTCATCGCACCCGCACAAATTGCACGCCGCACTGTTGGTCATTCCTATTAGGAATGAATAGGCATTTCTAAATGCGACGCCCGACCACACTCGACAAAGCAAAGTTGTTTCGCGACTGGAGAGTCCAAGTGACAGGCGAAATCATATGTTAGGGTTGAGAGTGCAAGCGTGAGTTGGTGAAACTCAGTGAATTACATGGGAGAAGTGTGATGTGGCGTGCAAGTGATTAAATTTGCCGCCCAGCATCTGTTCTTGAGAGTGGTATAGGAACCCGAGGATATTTTTGATGTGCCGATCAAGCAGCTTCATCTGCACTGTCATTGCCGACAATTCTGCAGTGGCTCGGCAACAATTTAAATACAATGTCGTGTCTTTTCTTGAGCGCGTGGAGACGACCGTGCCTTATTTTGTACAGTAGCTGCTCGCGTAACCCATCACGTAGGGCAAACTGCAGAGTTTGTAGGGGTGCTTTCGAATCGCAGAAAATGGCCCAACGATTTGGTGGCTGCTAGAGGACGTAATTGAGTGCACCTTGAAGAGCCGGAAGTTCTGCTGCTGTCGACGTAGTATTGTGCGAATATTTAAACCTCAAAGAGACGGCGAGCGATGGAACAACTAGTACTGCTCCGGTAGAGCTGTTGTAATTGGTGGAACAGTCCGTGTAAATGTGTATGCGGTCTAAATAAGACTCGTGTAGGAGGAGTAGGGACAACTGCGTCAGGGCTAGCGGTGACAAGTCTGCCTTCTTAGCAATGACAGGAACTCAGAAGTACACGTGAATTTGCCGGAGGCACCACAATGCCGATGTTGAGCGTTTTGCAGGCTTGAAATCAGATAGTATTGAGTAATGGTGTCTCGTCACAATACCAGAGAATGTAGCCTGGAATGTAGACCGGCTAAATGGTGGGATGGTAGCCATGAAAGATGTCGAATGTGCGCTCTTAGCGTCTCAACGACGATATGAGTGGTGATCGGATGCTCCTGTGCAATGACAATTGTTGCAGCTGTCGAAGAACATCTCGGCAGGCCAAGAAATGCCCGATTTATTCAACACATGCAAGACTAATCTCCTAGCATGACAGAGTGTACAAGCCCAAGCACACCACAACATTAAATTCCTTCAATGCATTGCATCGGTGGAATACACGCATGTAGGCTATACCATTGATTTCAGCTGGCACGCTGTGGCTGCGAAGACAAAATCTCGTGGCACCTTTGGCCTCTGAACATTTGATCGCGGCTGTACAAGTTATTTGAGTACGGTGAAGCATGATAGACGAGAAAAAAAAGTAAGGCGAGAGAGACGGAACGAGCGCTACTAATACCTATGAACATTTACTGGAAAATTGCGCTCCAGCAGTATAATGCGCATATGCGCTGAAGACACCCTGAAACCACCAACAGAAAGAGCGGGCTCAACAAACAAGGATATATGGCGAAAATTGCATAAAACACGGGCACACTCTCTACATGAAACTTGATAATTGGGAAGTATATGTACACTCCCAACTCCGCAAACAAGTATGTAGCATACGTTCGTTTATCACGAAGACCTCTATCACAGTTTCACGTACGACACGGCAAAGCCTCGACAAGGCGAAGGGGTGAATAGCGAAAAGTGCGCAGATATATACGTGTAAATACTGCCATTTATGTGAAGAGCAATAGCCGGGGCATATGTCGATGTTGAGTCGTTTTCACGGTGCCATATATGTGAGACAACATCTTCTACCACGTTAATAAAGAAAACAGATGATCAGCGCCCATATTCAGAAAAATTTCTTACCCTAGAATTACGAGAGCCGCGACCATGGGCATACAGCAGTCGCGATTGCTTGGTGGGTAGCGTGCGTATGTTACGTTAGAATTGATCGTAGGAGAAAATCATAGCTAATCCTGCTGCTGGACAATAAATTATCGAGGCGGTCGGCCAATATTTGTATTGTGCACCCTTTCTATTTTGCCACAGGGGACTTTTTGAGCGATGTGGCGGAACTATTGACGACATTTTAGCGACTTCGTTGTTAGGAAAGTTGCTTCACAAATGGTGTTCTAGAACGCACTTTATTATGGGAAAGCTAGATGCGCACGACCGAAATTGGCGGTACGACGCGTGGAATCTGTGACTGGGATGAGACAACGGTTGCCTTCATATTGTTGGAAGTCTCACTGTGCTTCCCAGAACGGTGACCTTCACCGCATACACATTAGAGCCCGAAAAAGACATTTTTAAAGTTATTTATGAAATCGATTTGGATGGATCTTAGCATTGTGGGGGTCTGCACTTTCGGCACTGATGCACACCTGCAACCTCTTGCAATAAATTTTATGGTGAAATTTAGAATGTAGAACGTGAATAATGCATATCGACTGGAGAAAGGCGCGTAAATATTGGAGCGGCTGGGCTTGTTAACGTGAATGTGAACACGTATGGCTTTTGTGTAAATCAATACCGCACGGTTCTTTAAGTTCAATAAAGGGGCAAAAGCGTAGTATTTCAACTTTATAAAGTTCACGTAATTGTCATAGCCGTGTTGCTATGCGACCAAATGCGTGTCGCAGAATTTAGCTCTCTTTTCAGGACCGCTGACAACTAGGAAATTTGCAGCGATAATTTGAGACCAAGGGCCTTCTTGGGCTAAGATAACTGGATTACTCGTGTTCTTTGGAATATTGCTACATTTGCAACCTCGCAATTTGAAAACAAACGCAGAATTTCAGCTGTCATAATCCGTGGTTATGTAAGCATATTTTCAAAGTAAACACGCTGCAACCTGCTGTTAAATTAACTGCTTATTGTCCCCTGCAATCCAGGTCGACAAACTTGAAACGCTTTGGTAGGTAAATGACGCCATCTAAGCTTATATTAAAGTGTTGCAAAACTCCTACGTTACCTAAATTTTACTCCAGTATTTAATCGACAATTTTAGTGCTTTGCCGCAAAATTTAGCTGCAATTTAGGAACTTTCTTGTTTCACCTTGCGCGGCACGATCGAAAAAACTTATGGTAACACTGGTTGGGCGCCCAAAGTATAAAGCCTTGGTCAACCACCAATTTCTCATGGCAATGAATAAGAGAGTCGAAGTTGACTTGAAGAATACTGCCATTTTCCAGAATAAACGCTTGCAGCAGGGTATATTACGTAAATTCAAAGAGTAAGTAGTCTGCTTAACTATCCCAGAGTAAAAGGCTCCATCGATGGTTTGCACCTAACGTAGAGAATAGAGTTGCCCCTCTTATCACGTAACCCTTATGTAGTGCCGCACAGAAAGGGATATGAGCCTATCAGGGCCATTATCGGCAGGCTTCCTCTAATTCCAACATTCAGGTAACTGAATTGACATGGCACAATAATCCACATTACAGTGAGCGCCAGGAAAATGTGGTTCTGGCTCCGGGACCACACACGTACAGTGGCATAGACACACCTGCACCTCCCGATTCCCTCTGTAATCTAACTGTATGAGCAGAGTGACAAACGGATTAACCATGCTTGCGGTCGCCAACTCCACAACAGGCCAGAGTAAGGCTAGGAAACCACACACACTAAGAAAAATGAAGATCGCTCTGAATTGATTTGATACATGAGGAACAGGACATTTCCTGTGCAAGCGTATCGTTCGAATCGGCCGACTGGTTCCTCCCTGTGCCATCTTTCCAGCGCAGCAGCTTTACTCTTGTAAATATCATGATGTTGGCTCGCTTTATTGCAGGTGCTCTTCGAAAATACTACGGCAGTCGGTGTCGAAGTCATTTCTGATGGCGTAGTTTACCAGGTGGCTGCGAAACGTGAAGTCATCATTTCATCAGGCGTGGTTGGATCGCCTCATATTCTTTTGTTGTCCGGTATTGGACCAAGAGATGTTTTGGACGAATTCCGGGTAAGTCATCCTTCTCACTACTGAACGCAGAAATACGAACGCGAATGCACAACGCAGGTTCATATGGAATAAATATGAAATGATTGGCACAAAATTCCCATAGTGCCATTCTGTTCTTCTGGAGCACGAGATAAAATATTCTACAGAAAAGAGCTGAGGAATGGCAAGAAAAGGTCTAGAAACGGCAACACATACCACGACAAAACTAACCAAAACACTTCGGGATTGAGAAAGGTGGGAATATTAAAGAAGCCTTACTACACGCCGCACCAAAACAGAGAAGAAAAAAAAAAGGATATCAAGCCCCAACGCTTTACCCTTTCTGTAACTAGCGCTTATTTTTTCTTGACCACGTATCGCTGCCATTGGCAGCAGCGGTTTTATTTCGTGCTTATAGAAACATTAAACACACTGCAAATTGTGCCTGAGCATGTGCGCGGGTGAACTGGCACAACACCGGCACTATAAGCCAGTCGCAGCTGCCACTGGACTGGCGGTCTTCATCCAGCGTGGCCGAGCTCGTGGCGCTCAAGATGGGTATCAAGCATGCGGCGGAAGTGTCAGCCTCATTTAAAAAGCGCGTTCTAATATCGGACCACACTAGTAAGGCTCCACACGGCGGGGTGCCCCTAGCCTCTTCTCCGCATGCCATTCGCCATAACTTCGCGGCACTCGGCAACGGCATCAGGATGAGCCTTCGCTTTCAGTGGGCTGCCCCAGAGAGAGAGAGAGCTCTAACGGGAAACGAAAAGGCTGCAGTCGCCTCGCGGCCACGGCACACGCATTCCCACCGGGCTCTCGCGTGTGTAATAGCCACCCGCGAACGTGTGCGTGGTTATTCGTGCACCACTCGTTGTCCACCATTCAGACGCCCGTGTGACCAGGTGCAACCTGCCGAGGCCCATGAGCAGTGGCGGGCTCGCGAGCCGGCAGCGAGCTATCCTGTTGAACCTTTGCATAGGCTGTGTGTGGACTGGAGCCCATCGGCAGCGGCCAGGACTTGCGCGAACCAGTCCCTGTCCAGACTGTGACGCATACGTGGCCACGGAACACTTGCTGTTCCGCTACTCGGCGCAAACTGCCTGCGCGCGACCAGCTCCCGTCTCCACACTAAACAGTTAACACCCTTTAGGGTGTAAATCAGTTAGTCGCCAGACGAACACCCTAAGGGTGCTCTTGTCTACACCCTACAGTTGGGGTGCAAGTATAGCACCCTAGAGGAAGGGTGTCCAGCAAAATAAACTTAGGGTGTAAGGATGCTAGTCCACATTAACACCCATCTATGTGGGTGTTGGAAGGGTGTACACCCTTTTATTTCTAGTGTGTATGGAAGGCAGGTTCGGCAGTACACGCCTTCAATTACTACTATGTACAGTGATCCACGCGTACTTCTCGCGTGTGCTAGAAGGTTCAAGTTCGGCTACCAAACGCACCGTCGAACAGCCGGCATTGAAGCTTCGATGGGCCTACACAACACCAACACCTATACGTGTGGATCACATTGCATATTAGTAATTCGTGGTGTATATTGCAAAACCTGTCTTCGCTGCACAAATTCAACCTAGCAAATTTGACACTTTTGAGCATGTATATCAACACCAACGGTTATCACGATTTCCAGATCCACATAACATGCAACACAGACTGGTAAGATATATGTTGCATTTTCAAGAAAAATGCAAATATATTTATTGCATGCTGCAATACAGAGTACAAGATATACATAAATCACATGAAATATAAACATGCACAATCACCAAACACATCGGTAAGTACAAGAACATGTACATTCCCCACAAAGGTATCTAAAATATATGTATTGATCAAATCTGTTATTAGAGAAGAAACTATGTATAGCGGCACTGAAAGAGCCTGAGTTGACCTCGCAGTGTTTTGGCCCACATAAAGGAATAAATTTTCAGTATTAGACTCCAATGAACGAAAATTCAAGTTTTGATGCCTTGAAAAAAAGAAAGGCTTATTGCAAAGGTGAATTAGGGAAGTAAGTGAAACGCAGAGCAAACGCATAAGACACCTGTTATTTTGTACACTAATGTAATCGCAAAGCATTATGAAAAGTTTGGAAAGTCGATGTAAAGCATAAGTGGCCAACATTTTTCAGACTGAAACAATACTTTTCAAGCATAGACATGCTTTGAGTGAGGTTTAAGCCAGGAGCATTATTGCTAATTTTCTCTTTCCAACAAAATTACTTGAGCACGAAAAATATGTAGAATTTTTAGTGCCTACATAGTTTGTCCTCTTTTGTGAAACGAGTTTTCTGGGCTAAAGGTGCTGTGTAGCGGATGTTGTAACTACAATTCCAGTTTCTATAAGTTTTTGTTTTGTAACCCGAAAGCACTGGTACATATAAAATATGTAGTTTGAATATAGGTTCTTTTCTTACTATAAATCAAAAGAGTGAATATTCCACACTTACTAGTCTGGGTGCAAGCTGCACTAGGCCTGATAAAAACAAACGACTGTTTATTAAACTATCTTGCTGAGCACAAAAGGTGGACAGTGTTTTAAAGAACATAGTAAATTTCTAAATTATTTGCCCTTAGATGTAGTAATACAAGATTGGGGCTTGCTGTAGCATGTGAATATGCAAATTAGAAAATATGCTTTAATAAATTAGCCATACTCTGGTTACTAAAAGAACACAGGCACAGGCAGTCATGGAAAAGTTCCAAGCTAAATATCACACTTGACATTTGCCAGCAAATGGTCATATCAAACATAAATGTACTGAACAAGGGTGGTTTCTTGGCATAGTTGGGAATTAATGAGAAAAAATGACGTACAGCATGAATGACAAGGACTGCGAGAGACGACATAGACTGCGCTGACTTCCAAAAATATTTCATTGCGTTGCCACATCGTGTGCATATATACAAGAGTGGGCATGCGCAGAAAATGAAAGGCAGTCACAAGGGGTGTCTAACACGACGCACACGCCATGGCCATGAATTTGCACTAACCCCAATCTTTGCCCGATTAAAGTCTTTCAAATTCAGTTATTTTCCAAGAACTGTGGAAGAATGGAATTCTTTGCCGTCTGATATTTTTGGTTCCAATAATTTTCTCGCTGAGTTGGAGTGTCACCTTCTCTCTTAAGCTTTATTTTTTTCTTTTTGCTTTCTCTTTCTTGCTTGCTTTTTGTTGTCTTTTGTTTGGTACATTCATGTTGGATGTAACCCACACCTGCTTGGGTCACCACATTGTCCTGCAGTATTTTGAAATAAATAAAATAAATAACAGCAAGTCATTGTACTAAGAACATAGTCACTTGAAAAAAAACATTACAATTTCCATCTGTTGAGGTACAAGACTTCACTAGGGGTCAGCGCGATAGAGGGGGCACTAACGTACACTACGCAGATTTCTGGTGAAATCTGCTTCTATAATTTCCCGGATGACCTGTGAGCTGTGTCTTGCGAAAACTTCCGTATCTTCAAAGAGGGGCACGCAGCCGCAGTCCCAGCAATGTATGCCCAAGTGGCCTTGAACAGTGTTATGGACGTTGTTATAGTGCTCTCTTAAATGATCCTTTAGGCACCTGCCTGTCTGCCCAACAAAGGTACTGCCGCAAAACAGGGGAATTTGATAAACCACATTCGTTGCGCATGTCACAAAATGTTTTCTGTACCCGACAGAGCAACAACACTGACGTGATTTAGGCGCGTTTACTCACTTACAGAGCCTTGCCTGCTTTTCCGGGGCTAAGAAAACCACTGATTCCTGCAGGTTGCCCAATCTTTTTAGCCTCTGGGAGACATCATGCACATACGGTAGCACTGCGAACTTGTGTCTCAACCGGCTGGCTCATCATGGTTTGTGCACCTCAGAAGCTGTTCCGCTATGGCTGAAATTAAGGCCAAAGGGTAGCCAACCCTAGAAAGGCGATCAACCTGTGCAGCAAGACCATGTTGTATCTCGTGTGAGCAAGATTTATTGAAGCTGTTAACGAGGCAACACTTTTAATACCTCGTTTAACGAGCTTTGAGTGTGCAGAGTTAAAGGGCAAGAGTGACTTCTTACTTCTCGGTTCGAAGCACTAGCACACCTGTTTGTTAGCAAGGCACAGCCTGAGATCTACAAAGCGCAAGGAATCATCAATGGGGCAGGGGCCTCATGCGTTAGCTCTAGAGGCTGCCGCTTACTTAAAGACCTCCAAGACTCCCGAAGCAGCGGTGCGATCAATAAATACAAGGTAGTCCACAAACCTGCACTTTGACAGGAGACGCATCTAGGAGACCTTGAATATTGCAATCATGATGAGCTAGATAAATATCACTTAGTGGCAGCGCCAGGCATGATCCAATACAAACACTATTCCTTTCTATATTGTACAGGATCATGCCTGGCGCCGCCACTAAGTAATATTTATCTAGTTAATTATGACTGAAATATTCAAGGTCACCTACACGCGTCTCCTGCTGTCAAAGTGTGCAGGTTTGTGAACGACTACCTTGTATTTATTGATTGCACTGATCACGCTTTTGAGCCTGCTGCTTTGGGAGTCGGAGATCTTTAAGCGCTGCAGCCTCTAGAACTAAATGAGGTCCCCATTGATGATTCTTTGCGCTTTCTAGATCTCAGGCTGTGCCTTGCAAACAAACAGGTGTGCTAGTGCTTCGAACCGAGAAGTAAGAAGTCACCCTCCCTTTAACTCTGCACATTCAAAGCTCGTTAAACGAGGTATTGTAAAGTTCTGCCTCCTTAGCAGCCTCAATAAATCTTGTTCACATGAAATGCAAGGTAGTCTAGCTGCACAGGTTGATCGCCTTTCTTGGGTTGGCTACCCTTTGGCCTTAATTTCAGCCATAGCGGAACAGCTTCTGAAGCGCACAAAACGTGATGAGTGCACTCAGTCAAGGAACCAGCCAGTTGAAAGACAAAAGTTTGCAGTGCTACCGTATGCGTATGACGTCTCCCATAGACTAAAAAAGATTGGGCAACCTGCAGGAATCAGTCCTTTTCTCAGCCCCGGAAACGCTGGCAAGGCTCTGTAAGCGTGTAAACGCGCCTAAGTCGCGTCAGAGTTGTTGCTCTGTTGGGCACAGAAAACGTTTTGCGATATGTGCAACGAATGTGGTTTGCCAAATTCCCGTTTTGAGGGAGTAAATATGTTGGACGGGCAGGCAGTTGCCTAAATGATCGTTTAAGAGAGCACTATAACAACGTCCATGACACTGTTCAAGGCCACTTGGGCATTCATTGCCGAGACTGCGGCTGCATGCCCCTCTTTGAAGATATGGAAGTTTTAGCGAGACACAGCTCACCCGGTAAATTATTGAAGCTGATTTCACCAGAAAACTGGGTAGTGTGTGCGTTAGCGCCCCCTCTATCGCGCTGACCCCTAGTGAAGACTTGTATCTCAACAGATAGAAATTGCGATGTTTTTTTTTTCTAGTGACCATGTTCTTAGTACAATGACTTACTGTTAGAACACCCCTTGTGACTGCCTTTCATTTTCTGCGCATGACCCCTCTTGTGTATATACACACGATGTGGCAACGCAAAATATCGTTGGAAGTCAGTGCAGTGTATGTCGTCTCTCGCAGTCCTTGTCCTTTACGTTGTACGTCATTTTTTAGACTGGACAGCGAATATTAATTGATACAAAATTTGAAAAATATAGTACACATCTGAGCTGCAAAAATGCAGTTGATACAGCAAATGACGTTTAGCTTTCCAAAAGAAAAAAATGTTCGCGGTTAACCACAAGGGGCAGGGAAACCATTCTCTGAGCATCGTGACAAATAAATGCAGCGCAAGGCATTGTTGGAATCTTGCATCCTGCATGAGAAAATAAGAAGAGAATAATGAGAGTTCAGTCTGTTCAATTACACATGCACACTGCGGAAAAGTTGATAAGGCAACAATCTTAATTAATGTGACCGGGCACATTGCACAACTTAGGTAACTGGGCAAGACAAGTGAAAGGTAGGAGAAATTTCAATTTTGAAAATTTAGGAATGGCATGTTACCGTGAACACTAAACCACTATGTCATTGTGAATACAAGGCACATACAGCAGCAAAAGCAAATAAATTTACAGTAGCCTTTTCACCATAGAAAATAAGAGTGAATAAAATTTAAACACTACCAATGACATCTCTCCACAGCAGACATTTGTCCAAGAGTGTGCATATGACCTAATATAAACTTGAGATGAAATCTGCAATATATCTGCATTACACTTTATAAGTACTGCAGCTGAGAACCTTATGGAATATAGCACATTAAGACTGAGATGCACAAGACATTATAAAATTACTGTTTTTACATAACATTATTACACTAGGAGACAAAGAGCACTGCTTTACAGAGTGCACACAAAATAAAAATGAGGGAACCCCCCACTGGCATTCTCATTTGCCCTGCAATACATGCATCCAGCCAAACAATCTCCAACTCTCCAATGCAGTTTATTAGAGCCTTTCTGTATCCTAAAGTTTATAGTGTATTTCTTATTTACTAATTTAGTAAGAATTGGTATTTCGGCATACTTTTCTAAAAAATTTAGCATGTGTTTTCAACTATTTTCCTTAGAGCACGCCCCCTTCTTTCAATGGGTTAGCTTGGCAATACGCTGACAAGTAGTATTCCCTTATTTAAACTTATGATCCTTCCTCATGCTTCCACTTTCTACTTCATGCTCTAAACTGTGATGCCCCTCCTACACAGTTCATGTTAATCTGGGACTATTTACATGGTCCTTCATTCTGTAGCCTCTCAACTAGAGCCTGAAATTTCTTGTCTCCTAAAGCAATCATCTTTACCGCCCAAAACATATTGCATGGTTACCCCTCACTAAGGGGGAGGTGGGAGGATTGTATATAAGTGTTCACATATTCAATGAACCTCAGAGCCACAACCATTTCTCATCCTGTGTTGCCGCTACCCGCATGAGTCAAAATGGTTGTAAATTGGCTACCCACCCTCTCTCGCTTAAAAGTACATTTTGCCGCGTGAAAAATGACCACAAGCATCACGTTTAATCGATTGAATGAGTGCTTCTGTGCATGTTTTTTTTTTTTCACGTCTTGTAATCGCTAGGTTCAACATGGTCAAGTTGTCTGAAAACTGTCTAGCCTCAACCAATACTTTGTGTAGTTTGTAAAT
The DNA here is from genome assembly GCF_023375885.2 of Dermacentor andersoni. NCBI lineage: Eukaryota > Metazoa > Arthropoda > Arachnida > Ixodida > Ixodidae > Dermacentor > Dermacentor andersoni. The sequence continues at coordinate 152,679,386 of NC_092814.1, forward strand.
TATGAAACGTTCATTTTTTAAGACGTCCTAAATTAAGCATGAGACAGATTTTCATCATGCAAATGAGGAAAGGTTGTGCTTGGAGACAATGATAGCCCTCCTATATCCTTCAAACCTGTGTGAAATGAAATATGCTTGCACTTTTCATGAGCAGCTAGCTCAGTACAAGAAATAGGCACATTGCCTGCGGAAACGTTATTTTAACGCCCCCGAGAGGTCCTGGTTTCTTGTAACTTCTTCAAATCCCTTGCAGTTTAGATTGCAATCTGGCGAATTTTGATTTTGATATTGTATTTAAAATAAAAACAGCTCAAATTTTAAGGCTTTGAGAATTATATGGGAATAAATTAAATCTAGAAGAGTGTAATGCAATGAGAAAATAACAAGCTCATTGCAGAGAGTAAACAAATATTCCTTTCCTGCAAATAAACTGGTAGCAGGAAGGTCATACGAAATTAGCAGTGAATGCACAATAAAGAATATGATGCTGGAATGCCCCATTCTGTGAATATTCTTGCACAAAGAAAATCCTCATTATGAAGGGCCATCAAGAAAATGCAAGTCTATACTTTGGATCAGCAGTCATACCTGCAGTATGCACTGTACCATCGGCAATATTTACAACCACACACAACTGCACATGATATCAAGCTTAGGCGGCCAAGGAGCCTCAGAGTTTTGAATTATAACTTGACTTATTATAGTACACTCACACCTATATCTACTTACAATGTTGTCTTCCCAACGGCTTTCAAGAAGACATCAACTATTTGTCTGAACGCGAACGCAAGTGGCTTGCCCTTGATGGAGGGCACCAAGGCTGGGCATTTTGAAACTGCTGCTATCATCTGCATGACCTGCGAGAAACGACGTTCTAAGTTCAAGATAAACAAATGCTGTTAGAACAAAAGACAAGATCACTGGCAATGAGCCTCGTTTTGGTTTGCACGAGAAAAGCCAAAAATATGGACTTTGTGCTGCTTACTGAAGAAGCAAGCCTCCTTCCAGATGTTGCAGTCATGCATTAAGATTGTCACACAGCTGCATGTTTGCATGCTCATATGCTGCTGTCGCCACTATGCCAGCATGCCTTGCAGTTTATTCTTTCAAGTTAAATTTATTATTGTGTTTTCTTGCCAATTCGTGGCACTGACCAGCAACGAAGTAGCTCACTTACACACATACTCCCTTTTGAGGAGCGAATTCACACACACGCACGCATGCACGGGCGCGCGCGCGCGCACGTACGTACACAAAAGCCTCTACCACATGAACAGCTTCCCACGCTTGACACACACACACTTTTTTTATCCTTTGACACTCCTACTTCTAAGGCATAAAAAAGCCTATGTGTGACCAACCCCAAACTCCTCAACCTACACTTCCAGCTTAAACACTTTCTCGAGAGCCAGGACAAGCCTTCTAGCTTCCACAGTGTTCCAAACTGTAGTTACGAATTTCAATAGGGCTATAGGCGACACCTTTCGAAGGGCATGCAAACTACCCAGAGACACCTAAAGCTTGTCTTCCTACGTAACAATATGATACCTCTAAAGCGCAACACATCAAATTTTCAGAATTCATTAAAGCTCCTGGAGACAATTGCTATATGCGTAGAACGTCTCGAATAACCTACCATTCACAATTTCAGCGGTTGTCTGCATCAACAGAAACGTGGGCTAATGGGAAATCCACGACTTTAAGATCAGAATTAGTGTAATGGCGAAACACACTACCAGATTTCTAGGTCATTTATTTATGCTCTGGATGTAACGTTCCTTTCACAATAACAACCAAGGATATCGATTCATCAGGGGAAAGGAGGGAAAAAAGGAGAAAGCGTATACCTGACGCCTTCCCACTGGTCCTCCCGAGAAACGGTGCCTCATACAGCAGTTGTCCAGGGTGGCTTGAAATCAAACTCGGCTTTCAGGTGGGAACACTCGCTACACCAAATTTGAAGAGCTTTATTGCGAGTAAAGCTCTACCGACCTTACGCAATACATACGCACGCCCACAAAACGCACTCGCACGCACACACAAATATATGCGCTCTCAATGCGCAGGCAAGTACAAAAGCGAGCACGCGCAGATTGACAAACACGAACAAGCACACATGCAGGCATACACGCTAGCACGTGCACACACACACACGACCCACAGAGAGGCATGCGCACAACCGCACGCATACACAAACACGCTCACAAAACACGTAGTACACACTAGACACAGGCAAACACGCCGGCATATACAAACCGGCATGTACGCGCGCGCGCACGCACACACGCACGCGCACGCACACGCACACACACACACACACACACACACACACACACACAGCGAACCGAGCGCACGCGCGCGCGCACACACACACGCACAAAGCGAGCCGAAAACATGCTGAAGGCGTCCGGCAAGCAGCAACAGCGGCACGCGACCGCGTAAGGGAGAAATAATACCCCGCCGGTTATTTCGAAAGGTGGCAAAACCAGTCGTCCTTTTTCTACGCGACGCAAAAATAGCCGACCACATTTCACTTAAGTGCGAACGACCGTATAACAACAAACTGCGCTGAACGTACATACAAGAGAATCCCATCTACGAATCTTGAAGCGCTGAGAAACAAAGCGGAACTATGCAGGCGCACCACGCCCGTTGTAGGTTTGACAAACATTAGTCACACGGGGCGCGATCGAGGTAGTTAACTTGCCCTACTACGAGCGCGGCTGCTCTTGCCACATTAGTGAATTATGCTACGAGATCACAGTAAGATACTTCTAGAGCGAACAAAAGCACGTAACCCACCAAAGAAATACCAAATAAATGGGCACTTGCCTGAAAATTTCCTTATGGCAGTACTACCGACCGCCGACACCGGGCACGTTGCAACTGTTCGTCTCAGCTTCCGTGGATCCATCTTCCAGTTCGTACGAACGCTTTGCTTTGAAGTGGGGCACGAGTAATACACAAAGCACGGGCCACATCTTTTTCTACACCGCACACAAAACTAATCACACGTTTAAAATTATTTCGCACAGCGCGAGACGGGAACACAGCCGAAATAGAGACAATGCATTTCATGTAGCACATGGAGGAAGGAAATTGAGGGGAGGCCCTACCACCTCCGCGCGCTAGGAGAAAAGTGTGGAGGAAGTGACGTAGTACGTTCTCCTCTCTTTTTCTGATTTTTTATTTCTTTGCCGTAGCAGCCACGCCTTTCGGGCCACAATGGCGGCTTTGTTTTGGTTCTGTGCGCTCACACGTGTTGCTCCGTAGGTTTCGTACCGTGGCAAAGGCGCCGTGCTTGCAGGTTTGCGTTGGTCTCCGTGTTTTGTTGCGCTGCGTTATCTGGACGGTGAGCTCCCGGATGTTGCTGTGGCCAGGTGGGACAGGAGGAACTAAAGTTCGTGAAATGAACTCGCATGCAACGCTGTACGCAATGTACCGCGCCACGGCAATGGCTACGGACGAAGGAATATCCGCGGGAAATTTTGCCCTATTTCGCGGAATGTGCTAACGATTGCTTAGTATTGCTGCGGAGCGCGCGCGTTCGAGCAGCACGGTTGCGCGCACCGCGGCGTGGTTTCGCGAGAAATGTAAACAAGAGAGAAGAGCTGGCCCGATAGGCGGAACAACGCCATGAGCAACGCGAACGGCTTCACTTTAGCTTCACAAAGAGTGACCTCAGGGCCTCTCCTGAGTTTCCTTCCTCCGTGGTTGTCCGTGTCCGTGACGCTACAGCGCCGTCACGTCACCACTTCCGGTCGCTTTTCATTGGGAAGGGGGCGGCCGCGTAAAATTGCGCGGCGCATAGCTGCGCCGAAGTCAGTGGAATTATTAAAAAAAATGCCTGCTGCTATCCGTTTATTCTGAGAGGTTTCCTCGCTCGCATGGCCCCCTGTTTGCTGCTGTTTCGTTGTGGTCGCTAACTAGGGTGGTGAGCTGGTAGTTGCTACTACGTTTCGTGTCGAGCATGTTTTTTTGGTGGGGGGGGGGGGGGGGGCGCAGTCTGTGCCGCATCGCTGTGGGCACAGCACACAAATCGTGACCGTGAGGGAGACGATCGGCGCTCTTCTGCAGGTGGGATTAGATTACTCGCTGCGTCCGAACCAAGCAACCTTGCGAGGTCCCAGCGTAGTTTCAGCGAGATTGTGGCTCGATAAAGGCGCTCACATCTTGGTCGTGCGACGGCGAGGTGTAAGCATTCATGAGGCAACTGAAGACTGCGTTTGTAAGAGCGTATGCTGTGGATAAGCAATTACAGGTTTGACGGCACCAGCTTCTAATATATAGGCTTAGCCTTACAAACTGTATTTGAGGATGCGCTTAGAAAGCAGGTCAGTAGCTTAGTAAAACTCTGAATAACTTAGTCAAGGTACGTGGAGATTCGGGTTTGAGAATTTCCAGCGTGATCTCGCCGCTATAAATGTTTTCGTTATGGCTTCACCAAGCAAATGGTACGTTGATGCCATTGTACAGCAGAGGCTCGTCTAACAGCACGTCCCTTTTTGTTCAGCAATGTATCCAGACAGCTTCTTTAAATTCGCCACTTTTTGTTGGGCTTTTAAGGGCACCGAAATATTCGTGCAGAATTGTGCGAGTTGCTCGCGTGTTTTCATTTTGCTACTGCAGTTTGTCCTTTAAGTGTTTAATTGCACGATAATATTACTGTGAGCACAAAATGTAATGATAATTAAATTGTAAGTGGTACCGCGTACTTTTTCTCGATGATACATTTTTGAGTGGCCGTCATGTATGTATGTATGTATGCTTTATTTCCACAAAAACTAAATACAGCTTTGTGGGGGTAAAGTGGGGAAAAAAGCTGCTCGTAGCAGCTTGACCAGCCCCAAATACCCTTGCCAGTAATGCCAGTAACATCAGAATCCTATAAAAAGATCGACAGTCACTTGGGAATGCGAAAACTTAATGACTTCACGGAAGTGCACTTGCAATTATCACGTGATAGTGATACGTTAGTTCATACATTGTCACGTGTCCTTCAATATTCTCCCTTCATCTGCCGTAATCCACCTTGCTATACGAACCTTAATCCAATTTATTTCACCCTGATTCACATTATTTCACATTATTTACCCATAATTGCTCATAATTAACGTTGTTCTATTTACTACCTTCTGTATCACTACTGACATCATACAAGGCGCTGATGACGCCACATTTTATTGATTTATTATAATTACTTTCAAGGCCTAGTAGGCACAACAGAAATAAGTGGTGAAAGTATGCAATATTTGTAGTGCAGGGCAAGAATAGAAAATCAAACTGTGAGAGACTTTGAACAGCGATCTTGAATTAGTGGTGTCACAAAGTGAGACTGTGGAGGCGGGAAGGCGCTTCCATTCAGTGGCTGTTCTTGGCAAAAAGGAAGAATGGCACATCAATTTTGTGTTGACGGTCGATGCGAGACGAGATATAACTTGGTGTGGTGAAAATATTTTCTTTAAGAGAAGGGTTAAAGTACCATATTCTATGAAAAATACAGAGACGAAAGTACCTACGGCGTAACCAGAGGTCAGGTTGACCTAGTGTTCTTTTCATGGACGTGGCGCTAGAATGACGTGAATAATTTGACAGAACAAAACGGGCGGCGCGGTTCTGAATGCTTTGAAGGGAAATGAGAAGATTGGCATGATCAGGGTGCCTGCCGTATGGATTGTTGTTGCGGAGAACGCTAGCTTTCCTACCTGAAAGGCCATAAAATGCTTTCGCATTAACAATGCAATACATACACACATTGCTCGATGCGTGGACGTGTACACGTTACTCAGATTTATGCATCAATGCGTTCAACACCCTTCAGTCGTCGATTTAACACACTTCTTCGAACAAAGTCACACCTTATGTGTGGTATACACCCTTGTGATAGAGTGTTTTGGCCGAAAAGGGTGCTAAAGAAGGTGTGGGCATGGGTGTAAATGCAGAAAGCACCCCTTTTAAGACCAATAAGGGCGTTAAAATGTTTAGTGTGTACATTCTGGAGAGTGGGCCACGACAGTGCTGCTTTTACCCGAAGGCACCGCGCGTTCTCGCGAAGGGCCCATGTCAAGCTGGTCGCTTACGGGGGAAACAGGCTTTGCAGCGCGCATCCCGATGCTGGGCGAGTGAATTTTCCAAAGAGGAGCAACACTATTTCATAGGTTTACGTCAAGAGTTTTTATGCCTGTTTCTATATGTTTTTTTTCTCTTGAATGTCTTATGCGTAGCTATATCGGTGTGTTGTTTATCTATGCTTTCTTTCTTTCCTCTATAACCGTGCTTGCTCTAACTTTCCTGAGCATTCACTCTACTACTCCTGCTGTATTGTATCCTTACGTGGCATCGGGACACTGCATATGTCCACTGAAAAGTGAGACAATAAGATAATCAATCTCTTTTCAATTTCATATTTCCTTTTTAATTAGAGTACATTGCTAATAATGTGCTACTACTGAACTTCTCTGCAGATACCGGTTATTAATGAACTTCCAGGAGTAGGAAGGAACCTTCAAGAACACATTACTGTACCCATATACGTCAACCTAAAAGCTCCCGTCAGCATCAATGAATACAAAATAAAAAGTTTGTGGCAAATCTGGAAGTATATCTGGGGTGGAGGTAGGTAGCATGTCTTCCACAAGTTCTTTATTTGCGATGCCTTCAGGGCTGTTTTGACTGCCTTGTTGATTCCCTAATGGTGTGGGAACCGCGTTATTTCTACACCGATAGCTGTCACGTGCTCACTTCCCTAGTCGTTTTAATGGCTGCCTGGATCACCGTTGCCAGTCGCAAGAACCTCAAAGTGATTCAATTAAGTAATAAAAAAGTTGCGCAGGAAAACGTCCGCTGCATCCCGCAGGAATTTCAACGTTGGTCGAAGGTTTCACTTCTCCGCGACTAACACGATGCTACAGCACAGAAAAATATTGCACCTGGAGAGTGCGGTAACGCCCCCAGCTGCTATGGTTGGCTGACGGGCTGTGATTGGCGGACGCCACGCTCTGTAGCTCATTTATTAAATATCACCAAGGTGGACGAAATGAAATTACGCTAGCGGTAAAAAGCGGAAAGCAGGATAGGAAATGACAGGAGGAAGGAAAAGTCGCGTCTCGCTAATTCCCCAACGCCCACGAGCCTGAGAGTCACCTCCACAAACGAAAGCGATGCAGACTACAGTCGACAATAACAATAATAATAATGATTATGATTATGATGATGATGATGAATATTATGATTATGCTTCTTTCAAAACATGGTACCAAGGTGGTGCCTGCCAGGGTGGTGGGGTGCGATGGGCCAAGAACAGGGTGGTTTGAATGTGTTCTTTTCGAAAAGAGATTGCTTGCGCGCATGTGCTGGTGTAATATGTATTTGTTTTTTTTTCTCCATGCCTCTTCTCTTCATATCATCATCTTCATTTTTTCCTTCTCCCTTTATTACCGTGCCGCTTCCTATCCCAACGCTGAGTAGCAGTCTAGAACACAATATAGCTGGTTCTAGCTCTGTGCTCTAGTTCAGGTCGACCTCACAGCTTTTATCTTATAATATCTCTCCAACCGATACCGTGCTAAACAGTGCAAGACCTATACTGCTCATATTATTTCGCCAGCTATCACCACTGCTTTGCACTATGGATGAAAGCTCAACTACTTAAATGACATCAGCCTGTTGTCCTGAACGGCTTAATTGCTGTAAGGCTTCGTGAGGCTTCACTTAACGTTAGGCCATTCTTTCACATAATATTCGTAAAACAATTGTCATTCTGAATAGACCAACGATATTATTATTGCAATGTTTTAAATACAATAAATAAATAAATAAATACATAAATAAATACCTCAGTAAATAAATGATGAATAAATAACTACCTTTCGGCGCTAAGTTTAAGTAAATAAAAGCCGCGTTTTTCCTGGCGCTGTACGTGTCTGATTTAACAGGGCTACGTCCCCTTGAGCATCGTGAATAGTCCCAAATGGCGCACTTTAGCCTCTACTGTAGCAAGAATCCTATATGTTGTATGCCACGCATGTTCGTTAGGGTGTCTTAACGTGCCACGATATAAATGTTTGAACACTCGAAAGAACAACTTTTGATATACCATTGGCTCACCTTCTACGTGCACATTAATCAGTATTTTTATTATTTGTTTAAATGCATCGCTGCCTGGAGTCAACTGAGTTAGTTATCATAAAAAAGCTCAATAAATGAACCTACTTCAATGAGGAACGCACTAACATGTGTTAAATTCCGAGCGATCTGTCTTACGCTTACTGACAGCTGATTGCAGGAATGGCCACGTCGACCAGCCCCTGTCCCGTTAGTGTCCCTTTGTGGTTTTTGTAAACTCTTCGCTTAAACAGTATTAAGTACGGATTACCAACTAGCCAGAACCAACGCTTTGCGGTATAAGGGGCCCGGAATGTGCCAAATGTTTTGTTCCGAGGAAGCTTACCACCTCATCCAATCAAGTTGGCATAGTTAATAATGACTCGTGTCTTAATTAAAGGGACCTGAAACGATTTTGACGGACGTACTGAGTCGTTAGGGTAGGTCCTTCTGAGCAGTAAGTGACGCATTTAAGCGCTCCGCGCAAAGAGTGCAAGCGTGTAAATCGTGAAAACCCACACAAACCCGCATGGGTTCCCATTGTAGATTCGTGCTACATACGGGTGGATGCCAATTTTTCCTTTCACGAACCTCCTCCTATCGATCCGCGTGCTTATCGGCGGCTATTCGGCCCGATTGATCTTCGCGCGGGCTTTCGCATTTTACGGAATACGTGGTGCTATCGTTGCCGTTCACTCTGTGTGCGTCGCGTTATCACTTTGATAGGCCCTGTCTACCCGGACGAACCTTGTACTGACGCGGTGCCATTGTGCAAATTGCGGCGTTCGGGAGACGTGCGTGCGATCCCGCATCGGGCCGACGTCGGGGAGCGCCCACAGTGACAAAGTCCGCTACCACGTTGGGTCGCTTAGCGGCTATGGCGTTGTGGCGCGTAAAACACCAGGACTTGGCACGTAGAACACCACAAATAAATCTTACACTTTCATGTGCTGAAATACTGCTGCCATCCCCATCACAACTCGTGTAGCAGAACACTATCCCGTGGAAATTCTGAAAGCCATATATGACATTCTTTAGTATTCCTCCAGCAGCACGTACTATCGTCTTCAAGAAATGGGAACACGCGAGCGCGCGGCGCTAAACAGTCTTGTCGGCCAGATAAGGCTGCACCCTCATGCGAAAAGAGAAATTGACAGAGTGATGCCGTTCCTTCTACTGCCTGCGCCCCTTATTGCACGTTTTCTTGATGCTCTGTTCACGCTTTTTTTCAAGCGGAGAAGACGGAAGAATCTGATCGGGTGATCATGATGCCACTCATACTCACGATTTACTCCTATTATTTTGGATGGTGCGAAGCGCAGTGCGTCCATATCAAATTCAAATGCAACTGTTTTTGTTCGCGTGCGTGCCACAAGAAAGATTAGGGTAAATAAACGTTCTTGGCGGGGTGTGTTGCAAGCAGCAGGATGCACGGTGATCTTCATTCCTTTTGTTTTCGCATCTCTCCGCGGCACCCGGCGACACGTCACCACGCGCTCGCTTGTTCTTTGTATTAAAGTTGACTATCGTACGTAGCTGTTTTGCCTCATGAAAAGCTGCCCCCTGCAGTCAGTGCCTCTCTACGACGATAGCTGAAAGTGCAATGGCGGTGTTTGTAGGCATTTACCTTTGCAGTTTTAGTGCGTTGAGTTTACCTACATGCATATGCAGAAAGAAAAGGCTTTTTAATGACTGTTAAAATTTTCGGTTAGGGTTTGGCTTTTGTCGGACTAATACAAGAAAACACTGGGCCCTATAACGTAAAGCTATTCAAATATGTTTTTATTTCAATCTGATGACGTCAAATTTATGTAACCGCCGACGCAAGCATCGGTCGGTGACCCGCAGGGTTGTCTGAACAGCCCAATCAAACGCTCTCCTCGTTTATAGGAAGTATTTTTGTTTACCTTAAAAACGAATAACATTGCCTGCAGTGAGCGGCTTGTCTCATTTAATTCGCTGACAAGAGGCGAAGAGCACGCTCAAGTGCAGAGGGATTCGATGGGGCCGAGCCAGTGCACCGAAAATCGATAACCGGTTGAAGAGGGTGGTGCCGGCTTCCGCGATTGGTCCGCTTTCCCATACTTGGATTGAGGTGGCTGGTCGAAAATCGCGGCGGCATGCAACGGAAGGTAAAGAATGCCGCCAAAACGGATCTTGATCAGCAAAGAAGAATTGGCAGAGCGAAGTCGTAAACGTGCTGAAGATGCTTCGAAACGTTACACGGCCGCGCGAAAATATTTTTTGTACGCTAATAAACCCAGACCCTCCGGCAGGTGCGATTAGCCAGTGCCTGAACGACCGGCGGCAGCCATCCTTTATTCCTTTCGGAACGGTGCAGCCTGCGACTATTCAGGGAAACATCAATTTTTGTTCTGCATATTTATGCATCTTTAACGCATGCAAGTCGCTTTGACGCGGTAATTTTTCGCCGTTTTGTGACGTCGCGTGACAGGCAGGTGAAGCGGGTGCAGGCCGGAAACTTTCGACCAACAGCCGATGGCTAATGGCGAAAAGGAGTCTAATCAGAAATATCTATTTTTTTTTCGCTCCAATGATACATAATCAGTGTGTACACGTCATATCAGATGGATAGCTATCGCGGTTTTCGTGACGTCGCGTGACAGACAGGCGAAGTAGGGGTGGTTCAAATATTTTTTTGGCCAATCGCGGAGAACTGATTGCAGAATTGGAATAGAAAAGTTTGGAATAGCTTTACGTTATAGCGCCCACTATTTAGGAAATGACGCACACAAGCAGGATATAATTGCTATTTGTTTACTGAAACTCACCTTGCTTAAAGTTGTTGCTTTTCATTAACTGCGACAATGTGGGAAGTTTGTATATTGAAGAGCTCACTATCCAAAATTGTAGCTTACACACACATATATTACAAAACCTACACGAGAAAACAGTATAAATAGAAAGAATAAGAATAAATAATCAAGAGCTTTTTTCACAAACGCACAGACTGAGATTCCCTAAATGCACTATGAATATACAAAAGATTAGACATAGACTCTAAATATATATATATATATATATATGCATAACAAAGAGTCAGCGTATGACTTGTCACAAGCACAATTAGTCTGCTTATGGTGAAATACAGCAGCTCAAAGCAGAGCGAAGAAGTCTGTGATGCGAAAAAGTTGACAGGATAATAAAATGCAGGTAAAATAAGGACAATCAGACCACAGCACAAAAAATGTCAAATAGTACGACAAAGCTATTGTGACGCTGTTGCGAGGCATAACTTACATAATTTAAATAGCCCTATTCACAAAGTACTAATGAGATCACTGTGCACAGAAAATCGCGCGAGGCATATGGACAGGACCAGGGACCGAGCAATCTTTACAGATAAGGGACGCCTATGTAAGACGCCAATATACTGTGCCTTAGAGAGCTGTCAATGGTCATAGAGTTACCGTAAGGATACAAGGATAAGGCCAAGAACATTAAGAAACAAGGCTGAACTGACAAATGGATAAATGTCAACTTGTTCGAGCCTTCTTCCATTCGTTGTGCAAATACAACTGAAATTGAAATTGACATTGAAATTGAACTAGTGCAGCGCAATCTTGTTTCTTCGAGCTCGTGCCCATATCCTTTGTCCTTGCGATCGCACAGGAAACATGGAACAACAATAGACCCGTTTCAAATACTGTAACGCTCACTGTTTGTGGAGTAGCTTTCGTAAAACATTGACGCAAATTAAGCTGGCAGAGAAGTTTGGCTGGTTAGGACAGACCATGATTGCTTTCTTTTTCAGGTCACCTCGCCTCCAGTGCTGTTGCATCTGTTCTCAGAACAAACGTCAACGATCGTTCCCTCCAAGCAATGTTTGTAGCTGTGAATTTCGGTTCCTTCCGAGAAGACGTACTTGCAAGAATTTCTAATCTAAAGAAGGAGGTAAGGACAATCAAGAGCAAGCAATGTTTTATATGCTGCACTTGTTCTGCACGGCTGGGATTTTGTGCTAACATCGGTGTCTTTAAACCTAAGGACAGAGAGTTTACTTTACCCCTCTGCCGTATGGTAAACATTAAAAGCTTATGCCACTGCAAAATATTAGAGAAGGCCTGAACGCATTATCAGGTCATGATTTTTGTGACATCGTCTTGGTGTTCCGCCAGAGTGATAATTCATGATGTGTTTCTCTTATTTATTTTTCGTGTAACATCCTGCGCCTTATCTGGTGTTTGTAACTTTTTGTTGATATACCACAGCTTGTTAATTGTTTATGAGCAACTGTGGCCTATTTCCATCTGTTCTATCTCACATAGGAGTATCTGGCATCATTCTGTGGTACGAACAACTCCTTGTATAATCGTATGAATATTGAAAACACGAAAAAAAAAAGAACAAGCTATTGTACACCACACATCGGATCTACACCGGATCTATCCCGAAATTGAAACATCTAACACTTGCACCCTTTGTTCAGACTTTGCCAACTTAGATCATATGCTCAGGTGGTGCCCCGCTTTACGAGGCGACGATGATGTTACGTCGTCCAAGTGGGAGGTTGCCCTACACAGTCCCGATTTCGAATCCCAGCTTTGGGCAGTCCAATGGCCCCGTGATGTGGCGGCGAGGCTAGGTCTTTCTGTCCCGACGTGGGAGCAGCCCGCTAAGTGCTAGTGCACGTCCCGATGGGCCTTAATAAAGTTTTCCCATCCATTCATCCATCGGCTCACCTCCACCATCCTCTGTGGTCCAGCAATTTTGTGAGAGCCGATTTTTTCCAGTTTTATTCTGAACAACGTCTCATTAACAGCATTCTGAGTGGTAAGTTAATACGTAACCTAACCGTAATACGTAATACGTAATTTTACTTCCCGTAACCGGGAAGTAAAATTTCGCGTAAGCAACGGCCTCATATTGGTGGGAACTGGTAGACTGCCTAGCACTATAGCACTTACACTCCGAGCACTCAATAAGAGGGTTCATATGCTCATCTGCTATTAACGCTAAATGTATGTCTTCAATTCATGGCGAGACTGCCTGCCACGTTGGTGCTTAAAGGTCTCTGAAACGGTTTCGACAAATTTTGTGGACGCGTAGGGTACAGCTACAGTAAACCATTAGCCCCACAGTTTAAGTGAAGGGTCTCAGTGGACAACACGGACGCCGACTATCAACTGAAGCAAGCACTGAGAGAGAAAAAAAGTAAGACACAAAACTCATCTGCGCATGCTCTGGAATGGTAGTACCACGTGTCAATCGGGTTCACGTGCCGGTCTACGTGAGAGGTAACTGTTAAGGCATTTAATCTGTTCCTTATGTAAGGTAATCGAAGGCTGACTCACGCACGCACTTCCCCCATTATTGATATGCCATGCCTCGACCATAAGACGCGTATCTTCATTCCTATGCCTGTGCACTATCATGCAGGTGAAAGGCAAAAAAGAACAGATATGGGTCCTGTGAAGCACATTAAGAACAACAATTTTACTAACTGTCGTATGTGTGCAGTATATAAAGTTCCTTTTAGCTGTGGCCGTTTCTACGTAGGGCAAACGGGGCGGTGTATCAATCAGAGGCTAATGGAACATAAAAGGTCGTTAAGCGGTGGATCGCCCTCCAATCTTTCCTTACATTGCCAAGATTGTAACTGCACGCCTAAATTAGATGAATTCACGTTATTGTACAGCCATAGGAATGAAGGTACGTGTCTTATGGTCGAGGCATGGCACATCAATAATGGTGAAAGAGCGTGCGTGAGTCAGCCTTCGATTAATCTACATAAGGAAGAGAGTAAATGTATTAACAGTTACCTCTCACGTAGACCGGCACATGTACCCGATTGACACGTGGTGCTACCATTCCAGAATATGCGCAGACGAGTTTAGTGTCTTCCTTCTTTTTTCGCTTCAGTGTTTCTTCAGTTCATAGTCGGTGTTCGTGTTGTCCACTTCTCTTGTATCCGTGTCTGCACGCCTTACCCCTTCTTTGCATCATGATTCCTTGCCAACTAGCTCAGCTTTCTGTCATTCGAAGGGTCTCATATTAAGAGATCTATGATGTTTACAAGCTGCCCTCCTCCCTAGCCGTGCTCTTTCACCTCAACTCGCTCACCGAATGATCGGGGCTAAGCTCCGCCTTAACTGGCTCTGCGCCATGATGTCCCGTCGTGTCGTCTACCTCCGGTTGTCTTGGAGCCAGCGTTCAAAGCCTCTCCAACCTCTCCGGCAGCCGCCTGGCCGTTGATCCCACGCGAGAGCTATGCAAGTGGCGTGTGTTGCGAGCGTTCTGTCGCAGCGCCGAGCGTATCCTTTATTCCGGTAACCGCAGGTGAGCGGGGCCTTTTGGAGGATGGGCGGAGGCGTAGACTAAGTTTAGCCCCTCCGTGCTACTACCGCTGCGATGAAGGGGCTTTGGCTTAAACGTAAGCGACCTTAGCGGCCTGCACTGTGCAGCAACCTGGTAGCGTAGGGCTTAACCAGCCAAACGCAGAGCTACTATTGCTGTAACCAAGTCTAAAACATTTGAAACATTTAAAAAGATAATGTGTTCTCGATTACGCTACTGCCGAGAATTTACACCAGCAGCAAAGTAGAATACGCTTGGTTGCTGCTATATTAACACGGTGTTCGTCTGGTTGTGCTCTGTGCCACCAGGTGGCTGCACCATGGAGGCCGTTCACGTTTGCGCCTCCGCTCATCCAGTAAAACGCCCAGTCAGCTTGCTCTTGCGTTTATCCGGACAGCGGACAGCGCGTAATCCCCCGGCGTGAAGTGACAGCCGCAAACGCGTAGATGCTGGCGTCCAGTGGATACGGACAGCCCGATGGGCTGCAGCCACTCCGGTCGCATGTTGCCTTGCACAGAGACACGATGTCGCGGCTTGACATGTCGCCGATCGCTAGATTTGCAGCCCACAATGTAACAAGGGCGATCCATGGTGCTCGCGAACACGCAGAGCCTTGTAACGCAAGCAGACGACACTTGCTGTGTGCCAGAAGGGCTTGAGTGTTGTGACAATTTGCTGTTGTGTATTCTCTTCTTGTTACTTTTTTATAGAAATAAATTAACCAGCATTACAACTATTACGAACAAAATTTGTTCACCATTATAAAGTACGAGTTAAAATACACTCATTTATTCACAGGGATCCATCTTCACCACTTCCTTCTCTTCTTCCTCTTCCTCTTCTTGTCTCTTCAGTCTTCTTCTTCTTCGCCGGAACATCATATCCTCCCGAACTTCTGTTTTCATCCCTCCCTGGATGACAGGGTATGACATTTCCCACTGTTCTTATTTCAGTTTTTCCTTCCAGTCCCAAATAGCGTAGCGATTTCAAAATTCCTTGTTGCTTGATGGTCTTTATCACTGCGTAGGGACCAGTAAATTTTGACTACAGTCCATCTAAAGTTCTTCGGACTAAAACTGTACCTCCAGGCTCTATTACAGGAATCTTGGACTTCGTAGATCGTAGTGTCTCTTCATGGTTGATCTGTTGCGTGTAAGCTCCTCTTCCGTTTTGCGCCGTTCCTGTAGATCTAATTTTCCAACGATGCCAAGGTCGTAGTCTGCCGGTAGCCAAGTTGCTTCGCCTGATTCAGCAAAGTTAGGCGTGCATCCTGATTCCTTGGCAGGAAAATGGTTATGGTGCCTGACTACCGCTTCCAAGGCACACTTCCATCCTTCATGGAAATCATGGTAAATTTCGATTAATGTTTTCAAGTCCCGAATGAGCCTCTCAGCTAGGCCGTTTCCTTCATGATGGTAGGGTGCGGCAAATCTCAAGGCGATTCCCCTATCACGAGCCCATTCTTGAAGCTTCTTACTGAGGAAAGCTGGCCCGTTGTCGGACACCACCACCTTGGTGTTGTTGAATATGCAGGGTTCATTATGAAAGTAATGCGCGTGATATTATTATGACGCGACTATACATAGCAGCGCGGTAAAACCGGTCGGGAAATGTGGCGAGAGTTCTGCTCTGCCAACGCCAACACATGTCCACATTTGCGGTACATGGGATAGTGACCGAGGATCTGCAAATGCGCAAGGTCTGCACGAAGCTAGTGCCGAAAATGCTGACGGAAGATCAGAAAGAACTTCGAGTTTTGCGCTGTCAAGGGTTGTTGGATTTGATTCAAAATGAGCCGGAGTTTCTTAACTCTGTCGTAACCGGAGACGAATCCTGCATGTTCGAGTACGACCCAGAATCAAAAAGGCACAGCAGCGAGTGGCACACAAAATCATCCCCCCGCCCCAAGAAAGCGCGAATGAGCGAGTCTAGCATCAAAACGATGCTCATTGTCTTCTTTGGCGCCCCAGGAATCGTTCATTTTGAGTTTGTACCGCAGGGAGAAACTGTCAACTCAGCCTTTTACCTAGAGGTGTTCAAGAGATTGAAACGCCGGGTCGCGCACGTGAGGGCTGACATCAAAGACACGGTCAAGCTCTACCATGACATTGCCCCCAGCCACACGTCCTTCATCGTTACGAACTTCCTGGCCCGGAGCAACACCCCCGTGGTCCGCCATCCCCCTTACAGTCCCGACTTGGCTTCGTGCGACTTTATTTATTTCGCCGACTGCAGATAGCGTTCAAAGGAAAGGATTGGGAGACCATGGAAAACATCTAAAAGCATGTTACCGCATTCTTGGGAGACATTCCCGTCGAGGACTTTCAGAGTGCCTTCCAGGCGTGGCAGACACGTCTGCGCTAGTGTATTGATGCAGGGGGGCGGGGGTCTGTTTTGAAGAATTTGAACCATTTGTACAGGTTGCATTAATAAATCAACTTTTTCTAGAAAATTCTCATCATAATGGACCTTGTATTTCGCTCCAGTAACGTCGAAAAGAAGTGGCGTTTCCTGTTTTGCAGCTGCCACACGTTTGTATTCATATATTGCAACAAGGAATGCTTGAGTCTTACTGACTCCCTCGCCTCGCTTCTTTATTTCGGCAAAATCTAGATGAAGCCCCCATGATTAGTGATGACCGCTTGATTCCCTCTTGGACGATGCTTGGCCTTGTTAATCTGGTACTGGTGACAGGTTTGCACGTAGTTCTCGATATCTTCCTTCATAATATTTTTCCTCGTGAATCGACTTTTCATTTTCCAAAAAGTTTTCCAGAATCCATCATGCCCTCCTGACTCTGGGCTGTCATGGTAAAGTTTCAAAACCCTTTTCACCAAACTTCCTGGCACGCAGAATTTGCCATTATCGCAAGTCAAGTCTTCGGTGCCTTCCCACAAGCTGTAAACATGTCCAGGATCAGATGTGCTCACTTCTGTGATGTGAAGCCTGGAAAGAGCATCTGCGCCAGGGAGCTTGACACTAGGTCGATGGCTTACATTGAAAGTGAACTGTTGTATTACACTATTCCAACGCGCCACTCTGCCCTTCATCATCATCATCATGATCATCGGCCTGGCTACGCCTACTGCAGCGCAAAGGCCTCTCCCATACTTCTACGACTAGCCCGGTTATGTGCTAATTGTGGCCACATTGTCCCTGCAAACTTCTTAATCTCATCCGCCCACCTAACTTTCTGCCGCCCCTGCTACGCTTCCCTTCTCTTGGAATACAGTCCGTAACCCTTAATGACCATCGGTTATCTTCCCTCCTCATTACATGCCCTGCCCATGCCCATTTCTTTTTCTTGATTTCAACGAAGATGTCATTAACTCGCGTTTGTTCCCTCACTCAATCTGCTCTCTTCTTATCCCTTTAACGTTACACTCGTCATTCTTCTTTCCATAGCTCGTTGCGTCGTCCGCAATTTAAGTAGAACCCTTTTCGTAAGCCTCCAGGTTTCTGCCACGTAGGTGAGTACTGGTAAGGCACAGCTGTCATACACTTTTCTCTTGAAAGATAATGGCAACTTGCTGTTCATGATCTGAGAATGTCTGCCAAACGCCCCCCCCCCCCCGCCCATTCTTATTCTTCTGATTGTTTCAGTCTCATGATCCGGATCCGCGGTCACTACCGGCCCTAAATAGATGTATTTCCTTACCACTTCCAGTTCCTCACTACCTATCGTAAACTTCTGTTCACTTCCGAGACTGTTAAACATTATTTTAGTTTTCTGCAGATTAATTTTAGACCCATTCTTCTGCTCTGCCTCTCCAGGTCAGTGAGCATGCATTGCAGTTGGTCCCCTCAGGTACTAAGCAAGGCAATATCATCAGCGAATCGCAAGTTACTAAGGTATTCTACATGAACCCTTAGCCTCAATTCTTTCCAATGCAGGTCTTAGAATACCTCCTGTAAACGCGCTATGGATAGCATTGGAGAGATCGTACCTCCTTGCCTGACACCCTTCCTGTTTTTGTCTCTTCAGTCTTCTTGTTCTTCGCTGGCACATCACAACTATAAAGTTGGAAAGATTATCGATTCTGGGTAGCCAACCGGATAGCTCGACCAGTTGACGTCAATTGGGCTAATTACGTCAATTGGGAGGAGGCAGCTAGAAAATCAGGGGAGCGCCACCCCTGCGATCGCTAGCGATGCACATTTTTAAAACCTTATAATAAATTACACGCTTTACGCTAAGCGCTTAAATGCGTCACTTAACGATCAGAACCTACCCTCACGACACAGTACATTTGTACAAAATCGCCAGATTCGTTTCACGGCCCCTTTAAGGTTAGAAATTAAGTTACAATAATAACATTAATCTCGCTACCCAACAGTTAGTTTGGATGCAAAAGCAACACTTTTATTTTCTGTCCGCACGGCAAACTATATGCTGCATTTCAAATAGCGCGAACTGCTACACCAGTGCGGTTAAATCTATCAAAAAGGGCATTCTTGACCGTACGTAGCCTCGGCTGAATTCTTCACAAGACGTGAGAGTAAGATGATGGTTTTGTTGCAAACAAACGAGTGGAGTTCCACGCACCGTTGGGTTGACTGCGTGGTGTTCTATTCTTTCCGCTCAAGGGAAAATCAATTTTAGTCAAGTTTACGTTACTTGCAGAGAGACGAAGCGAGCATATTAAAACACTAGCGGCGCGAGAGAATTTTTGGCCGATGATCACTCTTGTGCGTGTGACTTCAATGGAAAAGAACAAAAAGTTGAACAGAAAGAATCGATTCTCACCTTCGAGAAAAGTGACAAAAAATTACAGCATTGGTAACACAACAGGGCCACCACAGGTGGTTTTCAAGACAAGGGTCATAACATTGATTTTGTTCTTAAATGGAAGTTTAACTGTATGAAAGTTTAACATTTAGTAGTCATTGTTTATTGTGGTCCTGGTGATTCTGTTTCATTTCGTTACGTGAAGATAAATGTGTTATTGCATTACAATCTTTTCTAGGATATGGACGCTTTGTTCCCAGACATTGGGAAGGACGACAAAGAAGGATTTTTGCTACTGGCCACCTGCCTTCACCCAAAATCCAAGGGCCGGATTTCCTTAAACACAGGCAATGCTCTTGACCCCCCGAACATTGACCCACTGTATTTCAGCGATACTCACGACCTTCACTGCTTGACTAATGGTAAGACTTTAAAGACTTCCGGACATTACGTTGAGTTTATTTCAATGCTTTCTTTCAGATCAATTCAGTAAACGAGCTTCATCAACTACCCTATTTTTCCGATGAACTCTTTACTGAAACTTGTTTGCTCCGACACTAGATATTTTGTAGATCGGCAACCAAAGGCGTGGAAATATATCCCATTTCGTTCTTCATTCCATTCCCCAACTAGTACAATTTTGTTTTCGTTTTTTACGACATTACTTAAACATTGGTTTACAGGATGAGCAACATGGCGTAAAATGCATATTAGGGAAACACAGAGACACAATTTAAAATGTAAGAATATCCACTGAACATTGGACTATTCCTGGCAACACAGCAGCCGATGAAGCAGCACGACAAGCAGACCTCAAAGATGATGAGGTTCTGTTCCCAATATCAAAGAATGAATTACGCTGCATTATAAGGGCACCATCTTTCAAAATGTGTTTAAATACGTGGTTTGACCAGAATTTAAAAGCTCTGATTTGTACATCGATCCGTTTATTGAATTCCATTGTCCGTTGTCATTATACAGAAATATGGGAACCCCTATTCATCGATTAAAGCTAGGTACTGCCTACACAAAACATTTCTTACATAGAATTGGCCGTGCGGATACCCCCGAATGTGATCGTGGATTTGTAGATGAAGATATACATCACCTCCTTCCAGATTGTCCACATCACGACACACTAAGACGCCGACTTACATCAACTCTAATGACATTAGACCATTAGATTCATTTTAGAGAAACTTTTGGGCCCTTGGCCAACAGCGGTCTTGCAGAAGAGCGTTTTAAAAACATTACTGACATTTCTCGAAGACAGCGGCATTGTTGGCCGCTGTTAATGCTTTTAATGTTCCTTTTATTTCAATGTCGCTGCCTAAATGTATGTGTTTGTGGACTATTTTATGTTGACAGTTCTATTCGGAATATATATGATAATGCATTTACAAGATGTATGCACCACCCACGGACTAGAGACTGTTAAGTGGCAGTATCTTTTGTATTTTTGATACTTTCTTCTACAGTGTTGTAGAGTTATTTAACTTGTATATTGTATGTATCATGTATGTTTTACGTCATTGTGTTAGTGTGAAAACGTTGCTTCAGAAATTCTGATGCTTGTATGACAAGGTTGTTTGATGTGTAACCTTGAACCCTGTATGTTGTATGTAGGTTAGACCCACTCAAGAGCTAAGGAGTAACTGGCGCCTTAAATAGTGCGTCAACATCTCCTTTTATCACATCAATAAAAAAAAGGTATAAGGGGACGCAGTCCCCCACTTTTCTCACAGGTGTATTAGCATGAAGGCTACAAGTAGCTTAGCAAAATAATCCCGGCAGAACTCATCCACGATGACTATCCACGGCCACGGTTTTCTAGCAATGCCTATTCTGATACCGTTTTTCCTCGCGCTTTTCGGGCTTCGTCAGTGGTCAGGGCGGCGCTCCGCCCGCGTTATCAGCGGGATTAGCCGGCCGTGAACGGTGGATAAGGCTGGCATAACAGCTACTTGAAGGAAGAGCTTGAAGGAAGTTGGTCTCAGAGAGGTTCCTGGAAGTGCGGCACATACCCTGTGGTACATACCCACGGAAACAGCCCACATTTTAAAACCGCATAGCCTTCGGTATCGGTCCACATTTTATTGCCTTAGCAATGATAGGGTACTTCACGGACTTTGCCGAGTCTTTCTATGTTACTATGCATGTTTGTATCTAACCGTTGAAGTTTGGAAGTGCCGGGTTCAAACGCCTTGTGAACTGACCACCGGTAAAGCCGTGAGATGAACGTTTTCCCACCTTACCTAGGTCCTCGGGTAGTCCATGTTTGAATAGGTAGCGCATCGGGCTGCTGTACTTAGGGAACAGGGTTCGAAACCAGCCGTCGAACCAACTTGGGTAAGGGAGCATGTGGCTAAAACACGTTGGCGGGCTAGTTGGTTAGAATCCATGGTAGTGTGTATGAGCGCGACTGGACGAGGACGAAGAAAGAAACAGATACACAGACATAGCGCTTCACTTTCAACTATATATTTTATTTTCGCACGCATCGATAAATATATACCGCGCGAGCGGAAACAAGCGTAACAGCAAAAAAAGAACATCGAGTGGTGCATGTGGCAATGTGTACATACGTGCCACTCTTCAACGAACCTCTTTCGCGCCGACATGGGTCACTGCGGATGCGCAACTGGATAAGTACTGTTGTCTAATGAATTTCTTTGACGCCGACTTGGAGCACTGGGTATGTGCCACTCGGTGTGTGTTTTTCTTCAATGAAAGTCTTTGATGCGAACTTCGATCACCTCTCTATGGGCCACTGGGAATGTGCCGCTCTATAGGGACGAAAAAGAGCCCTTCTAAGCGGGTTCCTCAAGGACAGCAACTCGATGCTTTAGCTGGCTAAGCCACAATTGGACTAGGTATTTGCCGCTTTTCAGCGATCGTCTCTCACGCCAAGGCTTTAGCGAGCTGCGCCATACATGCACTGGGTATGCCCACCCTTTATTCAGCCTCTCGCCAAGTTGAGTCGCTGTGTTTGTGCTACTGGGTGTGCGGCAAGTGAGGGAACATTTCTGAGCGCGCGTACGCACCGGCGCGCCATGCTTCTCGTCTCGGAAGCCACTCGTGCACTTCTCGGCAGCGTAACTAGATGGAGCAGCGTGTCCAGAAATAAGTGCGAGAGGAGTCCGGCTGCCGCATGACGTGTTCCTCAGAGTTCGCACGCGCCGGTACGCCAAGCATTTCGGAGGCCATCGGAAGGCTTCGCAGTGGTGCCGCTAGATGGCGCCGAGTGTTCTTAGGGAAGCGCGAAAGAATAGACCCGCGTCATACGTGACGCGTTTAGACGGTGGCAATACCTTGTGTCACTACAGTGATTGAATGTTGATGCATTACCGTCGACAGTCATCGTGAGATGGGTTCTGCTGGATTTTTAGACTGCACTATCTTCGGGATCGCCCCATATATTTGGTTAGGTTATATAGCCGGAAAGAAACTGGTTCAACAATGCCACGATTGTTATTAACCATTAATAGCAAACAAATATTTTTATAGCAAGAAGGGTACGTAAAGGAGCATGAAAAATTCAGTGCGTGAATTTTTTCAGTGGCAGAAAGCGCCGATGCGACCATCGGGTGTGAATTTTCAATGTAAATCCCATATCTGTATGACAACTCTTCGGCGCCGATCACTAAGCTCGTCTTGTCCACGTCAACTTGCGTGGTGTATGTTTATTCGCGCAGTAAATCTTGTTAACAAAGTCATATCGAAAGCACCGTTTGCCTTTGCTCTTCTGGTGATCATAGCTTCTTTACTCCTCTCAGCAATGAAAACAGCTCTCGCACTCGTGTCAGACAAGGCTATGTCTCACCTGGGAGCATCGGCGCACTTACCTAAACTCCAATACTGCAATCAATTGGAGGTATCCGCGGAGAACAACGATTTTCTAGAGTGCTGGGCTCGAGCAGCAGCGGGATCACTCCACCATCCGGTGGGAACGGCAGCCATGGGTGACTCGTCGGACCCGTCAGCGGTGATTGATGGGCACTTCCGGTACGGCTCGAGCTTTTCATGTACGTTCGAACGACGTTGCCGTGTCACTTGTCACAATTACCTATATTTAATCGTGCATGAACAAAGCCAAACAATTTTCATGTGAAAGTCCTGAACGCCGTCGGATTTTTTGAGCAATTAGGGACATGTCTTACAGTACGCCTAACCGTCCGAGCTTTATTGGAAAATTGTGCTTCTTCAATAGCGAAACGGCCATTATTACGTGAGAGGAGGCTCAGTAAGCTGGAAGAAACGCAAAGGCAAAATACGAGTGGCGACGCCGCACTGAAATTTCCGCATAAGCTAGGCCCGAGGGCATAGATTTTCACAGCGTCTGTTGAAGTCCAGTTAAACGTTCATTAATAAAGAAGCACTTTATTGCTTTCGAAAGGGAGCGAGAACTAAAACCCGGAAGCTTTGAGAACCTTTACTGCTGCAAAACGGCACAAATGCGAGGAAGTCTTTTGAATTCGGGACGTCACACCGGTATATATATATATATATATATATATATATATATATATATATATATATATATATATACCTTCACTTCGGCTTCGACGCTAAAGAAAAGAAAACGAAAAAAAAGGAGAGAAGGTTGACCTTCATGTTCTCTGGTAATAAACAACCTGTTTCCACGAAATGAGTGAACGCAGAGCTTTGAAACAATGGCAGTTTGAAATTATTTTTTTCGCTTTAATGTAGCATCCCTTTGACCTTTTCGTCTTATTTGCAGTTTTAAAGGCTGCAGCACGAAGAAGGGTCTGGGCACGAGAGATCATAGGCTTCTTTGAGCGAGACATTCCGAATATGATCCCGCACACCTGGCAGCTACGGCGAGAGTAGAAAATCTTGGTGCGCTTTGAGGGTGTGATACCGAGGCCGAGAAAAAGTAGCTAGAAATATTCGGCTTGAGATCCTTTATGGGTGATCCGGTGCTAGAGTTCGCCTATACCAACAGGTACTGCACGTGCTGCCACTTTCCGACTGTTCTCGTGCAACTCCCACGCCCACAGCCTCAGCAGAGCAACACGGTTTACGTCGCACCTAGGTAGCTTTTGTTGTTGCTATCTTCGAGAGTAGAGCGAATTCCGAGTCTGAACTATATTAAATTTCTTAATAACTGTTAGCGCTTAATATCGTCGGGGGTTACAACTCGTTTTGTCGGATTTGTTCAGCGTAACTTCGTATTCTCGCATGACGGAAACGATGTACGCAAAACACCGGTGCTTTGATCCAATCTGGCGTCAAAGCAGTCCGCACTGACTTCGCCGTCCTCGTTACCCTCTTATCATATTCACCTGCATTTTCCCGCACTAACCTGCTTTTACCTGCCGCACTCACCGGCTGCAGATACAATCAATGCTGTTGTATAACCAAGGCCCTTGGCCCAATTTCGCCAAGCTTTGTGACACGGTTTATTATCTGCGAAACTTCCGCGGAAATGTCATTCCTGATTGGCGATCACCACGGTGATCGTTTCATTATTGCATTGATCGCTATCATTAGTGGTGGACTAGCGTACGTCGACCAATAAGCAAACGCAAATGATCTTATGTACCAGAGGTCGATTTCACAGGCAAAAAAGAATATTAATTTGAAAGCGCTGTTTTCTGTTTGCCGGCTGGCAGCTGCTCTTACAAATCGTTACAGCGTAAGATCATTTTTATCAATACAGGCCCATCAGTTTTCCGAAAAAGGCTCAGGGCCTGTTTTCAAAGTGTGAGTGTTTTCTCATTGATCATTGAGTGGAAGTCGTTCGCCCGCCACTCATATTAACGATGAGTGCAGTATAGACATGATCCCCGCGGCGACAGCCAATCTCTGACTACACTTTGGTTTTGCGTACGCCGGCCCTATGACAGGCTTTAAGAAACTTTGTCTTTCGAAGAACCGTTTTTCAATGCTCAGACGCCTTTTCTAATACTATATATGCTCGCTGCCACAACTGACTAGCGCCAGTTCTAACGAAAAGATTTAGCGTGCAAACTGCCTCGTGAGTACGGGCTGCTGGGCCAAACGCACAAATTTCTTCGTTCGTAAGAATTGTTTGCAGTTGGCCGACCGGCTTGCCGAATCATATGCTCTCTACAAAGACTGTATAGCGCCTATTTTAAAGATCTGCTCTAGCGGACGATCTGTTTTGTGAATACGGGCCTTGAGTTTTATTTCTCTTGGTCGATGGTGGCTTATTTGGCAGGCAGCGAGGAAGGATAAACTGAGCTGATTATATAGGGGTGACGCCTTGTTTTTCAAAGGTAGATGTGGCTAGCACGGGTAACCACTTTCCCTTTACTTTATGTTGAACTCTTGCAGCAGTGAATCGCGTCGGCGTTGGCTGTAAATCAGTGGAGCACTTAATATCCCACTATAAGCCTGGAGTCAGTACAGGAGGCTGTTTATTCTACGCCGACGTGAGCTCCTAAAGCGTCAGATAATTTAGAAAACACCATGAATGCCTCTAGCCGGCTTGAAAGAAAAATGTCCGTTCAAGTAAAGAAAATAAAAATAAACTACACTTCGTGTGCACAAATTGCTTTTCGAGGACGTCATAGATCAGGTCTCATTGCTTAAATCTCTCGCTCACAAAATCTAAAGGCGTGTGTAAATGTATTCTGCCAGTAAACTATTAATAAATGAGCAGAAGCCATGAGGTCCCCTATAGTGAGAAGGTAAACATCCGTCTATAGGCAAACGCTTCGAAAATTTTATATTTGATTAAATGTCCCACCTCCCAACCAATTAAGCAACGCAAATTAAGCGCTATATGAATAAGAAGTAATGCACACATTTGTATATTATAGATTATTCATCATACTTTGCACCAGGGCTCATATACACAAAGTTCCTAAACCAGAACTGTTCGTAAAAACAAATGCCAGCTATTTCAGAGGTCAGACATGTTGTTAATGAAGGAAGCCGGCCAATGGCAGACAGCTGTTATGAGCGAAAACATATGTGAATTCGACCCCAGTTTGGTCATTATAAAGAAATGATAGTCACATTAGTCATAGAGTGAACATGCTAATTGGCATTCGGTTTCATTTTGGCTGATGCCACGTAGCTTTGACATGCACAAACAAAAAATCATAAAAAAACGAAAAAAATATTTCAATTAGATAAAGAAAATATAGAAATAGCGCATGGTGTATGCCAGATTATTTTCACTGTTCACTGTTGACTTTTTCGCTAATCAGACAAGATGCTAAGAGGCCTGGGTGAACCGTTGAACTTGTTTCATATGTGAAAGTTTTTGCTGAAATAAGGTTTAAACTGTGGCCGCAATAGAAGAGAGAAAGCAAGAAGAGGAAAGGCAGGGAGGTCAACCAGACAAGTGTCTGGTTTGCTACCCTACACTGGGGGTAAGGGAAAGGGGAATAAAAAGTGGGAAGAGGGAGAGAGTGGCCGCAAAGCTACCGTTATAGCCAGATCTGTCAACCTTAATTTGTCAATTCTGTTGCAGGGTCAGAGGTATGGAGAGGTTACGTGTCGTCGATGCTTCGGTCATATCATTTGCGTTGTCAAGTACACCACATTCTGTTGTGATGCTGCTAGCCGAACGAGCCGCCGAAATTATAAGCAGCTCTTAAAACAGGTCAGTAACGCAGTAAAAAATATATTTCTATTGTTCCCATGCACACATGTTTTTGTTGACGCTCTACATTTTCCAGTATATGTGTGTGTTTAATGCCTATTTTGACAATTTTCACACTTTTCTTAATTGAATTTGTCTTGCCTGTAAACTACCGCTGTACGTTGTTGCCTCATGTGTACACGAGTTGGCTGATATCTCTCGATTTTGAATTTGCCGGTGACTGCACAGAGTTTACGCCTTGCCTGCATGACAACGACAGACTGTATTACCTGCCATAAAGCACTGCCCGATGATGGCAGATTCATGACTTGCGCGAGTTGTACATTTTCTTATCGTTTGGGTCAAAACTGTTCTGGAATTGCGTAAACACATTTAACACAATGGGTACCGCAAAAAGAGACGTGTGGGCATGCAAGACATGCAGAACGGCAAAAAAAGCGTACAGATGGTTCCAACTATCAGTCTGATGCTGCCGAGGTCGATATGAAAATACGGGCGTGGAATCGGCATTCCTTTCGGAACTACAAGATATTAAAAAAAAGTCTACAGTACTTACCGGAGCTTCATACCAAGGTTGATTCACTGCTCCTTTTGAGAACAGAAGTGACCACATTAACCACAACAGTTGAATAATTGGAGAGCTCAGTGAATTATATGCCACAACAGTTTGATTCTGTTCTCGAGCAACTAAAAGCAGTCAAGGAACAAGCGTCTTCTCGAGATGCGATAGTATCCGCCCTCCGAGCAGCTGTCCAGACGCAAGCCGAACAGCTAGAACGGATCCAAGCCGAACAAAATGACAGTGAACAATACAGCGGCAACATGAACATGGAAATCCATTGTCTCAAACAAGAAACGGACACAACCTCAAGGAAATCTTATGTGATTTCGCCGGAAAGCTAGAAGTCCGAAACTTTTCCCTGTCGCAAGTTGAATCAATCCATCGGCTGCGGGCAGACGTGACGTTATTTAATGGTTCTTGTGCGCTTCACTTCCATTGCATACAGAGAAAAGTTGTTGGAAGCCCGCAGGAAGCTTCAAAATCTTTGCGAAGCTGAAAAACGCCAAACGTTATTTTTCAACGACAACTTGACAAGATTGTATCGAGCTTTATTCTGGCGTGCAGCGACCAGGTCAAAACAGAATTACTACAGGTTTGCTTGGAATAGGCGTGGCAAGATTTATGTGAAAAAGACCGAAAACTCGACCCTTTTTCGAATAACCAGACCGGCAGACTTTGATCAAATTATGTAACTACTATGGCCAACACCTGCAGCGAGACCCCAAAGTTTAATTCTTTTAAAGACACGTTTGGTCACAGCTAAGAGAATGAATTTACGGTCGTAAACGCCAATATCAGAAGTCTTCGAAAATACAGGGAAGAACTTAAGCTAGTTGCCACATCGGTAATTGGATTTGTTGACGTATTCGTTCTGACGGAAATCAATGTTTCAGATGCTTGCATGCATACCTTTTCAGTGCCAGGCTATCAATACCGTTTTCTGACGCAGCCTCATCGATAAGGGGGCGGGATCGCTATCTTTATTAACGATACGTTTGACGTTGCATCCATTGACGTGAACTTCGTTCATCTGGAATGCGTAGCGCTGACGATATCTTGCGGTACTCGGTGTTTAAGGTTGCTAGCTCTGTATCGGCCACGTTGAAACAGTGTTCCCAGTTTTCTTATGGAACTCTAAGAAATGTTAATCTCATCGAATTCAGTAGAAGAATTATGTTTAGTAGGAGACATAAGTATAAGTACCTTGTGTTCCACAGTAGGCTCTGTATCCGATTGCTCGTCCCTCTTGTTCTCGTACGGCATTGCTAATACTATAACCGCTCCCACCCGGGAAGAAATAGTTGATGACCATGTAACAATGCCGTGTTTAGACCATATCCTTCACATGCTCCTAACTACTACTTTGCTTCTTGTGTTATTTTCCAACGTTTTGCGGATCACTATCTCGTCGCTTGTCGTTCGTCTTCATTTTTTCCAATGACAACTGTTCGTCCAACCACCACACGCTATAACTTAATCTACGTTACTATAACTGAGCAGAGGGTCTTAGAGAACCTCAGTAACAGTTTTAATTGGATGGCTATAACTGATTCAAATTCATCGGAGAAGGTGTATAGTATATTTTGTGACCAAATAAAAAGTTTCAATACATTTCTAAACGCGTCGTAATACAGAAACGTAGAAAGTATTATAATTGGTTGACCGCGGACATAATGCGTGCCATTTTTTACAGAGACATGCTCTGGAAACGGTGTAAACATGCCTCAAAAAATAAAAACCTGCGTCTTGAGTACAAAGCCGCAAGAAATAGGGTAGTTGCTTTGATAAAGTACACAAAACAGCCAGTAGTGTCAGGAAACATTTCAGCAATCATCGAGGAATGCCACAAAAACATGGTCACTAATAAATTATCTTCGTGGCTAGAATGCTGCAAACATATGCCCAATTTCTTTTTTTTTCCAGGCGAATTGGTTGAGGTCGTAGATAAATTCAGCCATTTGTTTGCACTGACTTCCGAGAACGCATGTGCATGTCATGCCGTCCAATACAAGCTTAAAAAATCCCATGCAGCGTCCACATTTCTACCTAGAATTACGGAAAGCGAACGTCTAAATTAATTTTCAGCTTTAAGCGCAGTAAGCCTCCTGGTATCGACGTTTTATCAGTGAATCTGCTACGAAGGAACTTTACAGCCTTATCTGATATCCTACTCTTCATGCTGAACAATTTTCTTGATACCATGCTTATCCCGAAAGAGCTTAAGACCGCAATTGCTAAACCGCTTTTTCAAGGAGGGATGACATAAAAAAACTATCGACCTATTTCTATACTACCTATACTTTCTCACATTATTGAAAAAAAATTCTTTTAAAACCCATTTCACCTTCTGTTGAAAAATTTTTGACAAATTTTCTATTTTGTCGACTCGACAGTTTGGTTTTGTTACCGGTCGTGGCAGGTAGCCCTTCTAGAGGAGTTCTTGGATGAACTCTTTTCAGCTCTTGATCAAAATCTGTTTAGCGTTGCTTTATTTTTGGACATATCTAAAGCTGTCGATACAGTTCATTACGGGATTATATTAGAAAAATTATATTCCAGTGGTTTTAGGGGTACATTTTACGATGTCCTCAAAAACTATCTCTCAGAACGGTCACAGGTGGTTGTCTTAGATAAAACGATAAATGCAAGTGGTAAGCTCCCACTGAAGGCTAGAGTTCCTCAAGGTTCCCTTCTATCACCTCTACTTTTCAATATATTCATTAATGATTTATCTCGGGTTGTTTCAAAATGCTTGATATTTCAATACGCTGACGACACTGCGCTGCTGTCAGAACATCTTTCGTACAACATGGCTATCTCGAATCTTCGAAATAATGTAGACAAGACAATGACTTGGTTCGGTGATAATATCCCAAAGGTTAACGCTTAAAAAAAACCAACTCGTTTGCTTCAGATCCCCTTTAAACTAACAGTAATAGACGCATCACTTTTTCTGCACAGTCACAACTGTCATTCCTATCGATGACTGTCGGTTAACTACGTGAACTCGGTAAAATACCTGGGAGTATTCTTCGACAGCGGTCTGTCATGGCACAGTCAACTATCAAACATTTTGCGTTAAGCCTAGGAGCGCTGCGTGGTTATTCTTTAACATTCGATCTGTCGTTCCGCTTCAAGTAAAAAAACTACTGCGCATGCCTTGGCCTACAGCACTCTTCAATATGGGATTACCGT
Organism: Dermacentor andersoni; assembly: GCF_023375885.2. Lineage (NCBI taxonomy): Eukaryota > Metazoa > Arthropoda > Arachnida > Ixodida > Ixodidae > Dermacentor > Dermacentor andersoni. The sequence continues at coordinate 152,709,893 of NC_092814.1, forward strand.
TTGTGCTTTATGTCACACCCGATAGCAAAACCGTGTTGATTCTTTGGTAAAAAGTATACTAAAAAACGTAGCCTGCAACACCCCGTCAATCACAAATGGTAACATCTCTGCGCTTGCCCTTCCATGCTTCTGGACTCTGTTTGTGCTAACTGTGGTGCTACGGCATTTTTAGTTCAGTGATTTTAAACTATGTTACGCAGCCCCCCGAGGCCTTCGTAGTAGTGATCGCTTTGTAGTTCCGTTATCCTCAACGAGATATGGTGAAGCTAGGCGTTGTGTTTATGTGTCGAAAATTCTGAACGATTAGCCAAATGAGTCCTTCTCCATTACGTCAAAAAAGCCATTGAAAAACATGATTGCTTCACTATAACACGTTTGCTTTAACATTTGTAATATGTACTTGTTATCATTTTTAAAGCATGTACATCTTACAGTCCTGGTGCCGATTGTTGATTCTTGCTCCACGATTTGTTCCTTGTTCGTGTTAAGCTTCCTAACTGTTAGTCCTCCTGCATTATGTTGTTATATGATGATGCTAAAGTAAATATTGCACACTCGTTCGCAGATTTTGCCAGGCCAAGCCCCTCAAGCCACTGGTGGCTTTGACATGCCTGTTTCTTGTGCTCTGTATTCCTTTGTGGAATAAATTATTATTATTATTATTATTATTATTATTATTATTATTATTATTATTATTATTATTATTATTATTATTATTATTATTATTATTATTACAGACAAAAGCAATGTTGATGACCAAGTAGTTCAGTTTACGAAGCTTTCACCAATACAGACCTAAAAGAATACATTCACCAATACAGTCATAAACGCTCTAAACATCCCCACTAGTTCATATCTGAACTTATAATTGACCTGAAATATAAAGATCGCGCGCACCGAAAATCCAGAATTCGTGTGCCTAATGAGTGGAGAGAGGAATTCCGCTTTTTTCGAACTCTCTACAAACGCTCCTATACGCGGGATCACGACTCACATATTGCATTCTTGGAAAGGGGCGCCTCCAATGGGCCGGAAGAATTTTGGAAGTACATTCGCAAGGGCTCTATAGTAAACGTCGTTTACTGGAGCGCTTTTGGCCGGCTAGACTCCAGCGGAGTAGAAGTCCAAGCTTTCGCGGAATGTTTTGCGGCCAATTTCTCATCCTTATATAAAGCCGCAGGTTCCAGCGTTGGTGCAGTACATGACGATTCCTAGATTCAGTGCCGTGTTGTTTGATGAAAAACCCATCAGCGAATGCCTTCAGCGCTTGAAGCCTCACCTTTGCTGCGGCCCTGATGGCATCTCCTCCGCAATTCTAAAAGATTACGGCAGTATATGCGCCCCAGTTTTGGCATACCTACTTAATAATTCTTTGAATACTTCCACTTTCCCTCACATGTGGAAAACTGCTCGTTTAAGTCTGGCGTTTAAGTCTCGTTTTAAGTCTGGCTCTAAAGTCGCTGTCTTGATTTATCGCCAGATTTCTCATCTCTGTTCCACGTCTACGGTTTTTGAGCTTGCTCTTCACAACCTATTGTATTTTTCTGTTAAGAACTCATTGGTTCCGAATCGGCATGGATTTGCCACCGGCCGCTCCACTATCACACATCTTGAAAGTTTCACGACATATATTTCCGTGCCCGCACTTCAAAGGGGGCAAGTTCACACCATCTACTGTGACCTCATCAAAGCTTCTGATGCAGTCAGCCATTCCCTGCTTCTGATCAAGCTTACGCACTTCGACGTTGCCTCATCAATTGTCAATCTCTTGCGAAGTTATCTTCTTGATAGGTCATATCGTTATCGGTGCCGCAGAACGTTCCTGGAACTTTCGGACACGCCAGGACAATGGTTGGGATTGTTGCCGCTGGAAAAGCTCACGTTTCTTCTGCCATGATGTTAATACCAAGCCGACGAGATCTTCGGAGCTCTGTGGTCCCTTGGGAATACCCAGCACCTCCGCGAAAATGCCGCGGGGCAGAAAAAGTCAAGCGAAGGTGCATTTACAGGTATTTCAATATTGCAGCAACGCTGGCTACATAAGATAGCTGCTCGCGAAACAGCCGCACGCTCGCTTCGCCAAATCCTCGTCTTTGTTCTAGTCACACTATGTCCCACTGCTCCGTAAAAATATTATGTTAACGTCAATGGCCAAACGTCTTCTTTTTACATGGCAACTAGCGGCATCCCTCAAGGACCAGTATGACGACAACTCCACATTTAAATTTTCATTAATGACATTCTTTCCGCTATTCGTATTGCTTCCTTCTTTCTACATGCAGATGACATCAAGATTTTCAAGGAAATTCATACTCTTGAGGACTGTCGCATCCTGCACTCTGACCTGTTTTGTTTTTCTGAATGGTGAAAAGATAATTAATTTACCTTGAATGCTGCTAAAACCAATGTTATGACTTTCACAGGCAGAATAGCAAGCATTTATTTTTCTTATTCTGTATATTCTGCACTATTGTGTAAAGTCTGTGAGATCAATGATCTCGGTGTATTCTTCGATACAACCACTTTTCAGCTCAAACTAAACGCGTTTCAATGCGAGGTACGCGCTCTCTTGGCTCTGATGGCAGACTATCGAGGGGTTCAAGTCTCCTTCACCGTTCCGCAAGTTGTACACAACAATCTGTCTTCCTCAACCTGAATACGCGTCGGTCGTATGGAATGGTATTTCTAGATCTAACAGTGACATTATAGATCGAGTTCACAAAAAGTTCCGAAGCATACATAATCACCGCTTTGCTGACACGGGCGCCGAACCTCGTTCTAACGCTGTCGGAATATTGTAATTGCCCTTACTTCGCTGCCGACGCAATCGCGCTGACCATCTGTTTCTTTTCAAACTCTTTCACCGTATCCTCACCTATCCCGAACTCTTCAGTTGTATCCTGTTTTGCATTCCACGCAATATCACCAGAGACCGTAGACCTTTCTACGTCTCTGCGTCTCTGCCTGTCATCACCAACACTTAACCGTCCAGAGAATACCGAGTCTTAATAACGTTTCTTTTCCCGATCTCTATATTTATCATAACCCGCTGTCTTTGTTCTTTTCGGAGCTTTGCGCTGTTGTATCATAGTTTCACATATTGTTCAACCGTCGTTCTCCTCCTTTTTCTTTTATATTCACCTTGCGCCTTGTTGTACGTACACTTTTCTCAATCTTTTTTATTGATTGTATTTTTACTTATATTCCTCTGAAGCTTTTTTTTCTTTTTTCTTTTTTTTTTTTTGTTTTACAGTGGAGCTGTACATGTTTAACCCTCCCCTACATTCTTCAATGTCGGTGCCTAAAAGCTCCCGCGCCATTTACGAGAAGGCAAGTCATTAAGGCACGTGCTGCCACCTGGCATATTAAGAAGAAAGCTAAGAAACTACCCAATACAGTTTCATACAATAATTGCTAGAGGGAACTCTGGCGCTAGTGTCCACGGGAGGTGCAATAGGGGCGGCTCAGCCAGCATGGGAATTATGGGAAGTACATGGATTTGCTTAAACTTCGTCCTTCTGGCTTTAAACGTCTCTTGGACTTAGCAAGTTCGTCATTTTCAACAAAGTACATTGCTATAACTAATAGAGCAAACATTTTTGGAACCATCCGCCGTCAGGGTTCGAACACAGGACCTCTAGCGCAGAAGACCCACATTGAAACCATTACGCCACGGACGCATGCACAAGCAAAGAGGGGGGGGGGGGGGGGGGGGGGGGGGGGCTTATGAATTTCTTGCGGGCATGCCAGCGTCTTGAGATGCTTGGCGCGTTTCATTTTGGACGTCTCGACAGGTTAAGCCGCTATCAGTAGCGATTATACGTTTTGGGTGAGTATTCTACAGACTCGGAAGGGAAAAGCCCAAAATAAGTAAATTTTTACACTCAATGGTGTTCTTTGTCTTTTTTACAGCCCCGCTGGTAGAGTGTATAAGCGCGACTGAACGAGGACCTAGAAAGAAACAGATACACAGAGACAGCACTTTCTGTGGAAGCGCTTCTCTGTATATCTGTTTCTTTGTACGTCCTCGTTCAGTCGCGCTTATAAACTCTATCATGGATTCTACCCAACTAGCCCGCCAACGTGTTTTAATCCGCTGGTAGCCCGCACTCACAGAGTAGAATGACTGCGAATTTTTCGGTTTTTGTTTTGTTTGTTCTTTTCTTCTTTAGTGCATGCGTGTGCCAGCACTCATATCTTATGGTTGTTCCTGGGCCCAGTAAATACATGAATGATTGATTGATTATCTTTTGCTTCCGCCAAGCCGTCATCTAGAGACCATGAGCAAGCAGATGAACAACTTGGTGGGGTTTTTCCGCTTGCTCTCGTTTCCTCCGCAGGCAAAGCCACCGAGACGGATGAGACTGCTAAAAATAAAAAGTCCTGTATAAAGTGTAAGCCCTGACGACGATTATTTTTGTGTAGAACTAAACGATCGCAGCGACTAAAGGCTATCTTCGACTCAAAGTTGAGCGTCGATACATCTGCCCATCTCACGTAATACCTTGAACCTGTGCACGTATCTCCTCTCTCTTGCCGGCAGCTTAAGATGAAATACGACGCGTCTTTGTCTTTTCACATTGCCGTCGACGATGAAGCCTTCCAGAGCCTGATCGATCCATTAATTTGGCCAATTGGCTGCCTCTTCAAAACATTCCGTGGGGGGCTTCACGAAGATATATATACTGCATCCATCAGATAAATCCTCTCATCTTCAAAGGACCATGTAATGTGGACATTTTCTATGAGAACGCTCGCGTCCTTCGTACTAAAGTCCGTGAAATAAACTCCAAAGTTTTTTTCTTCCTGCTTTCCTATAATTCTAATTACCGAATTGATTGGTGCTGTCGGGCTCCTTGAAGTATGTTCCGCCCACGGATATTGCAACCATACAGGAATCTGTGTAAAAATCAGCCTAGAACGTACCGAGAAATAACTAATTGGATCCCCTTATGTGCCACCGAATGTACCTCCACAGTAATTTTTCATGAAGTCATTGCATCAATTGAATTTGTAATATCTTCCCACAGTAAATGCAGCCGACTTACCCTCAGCGAGTTTAACACATCGGGTGCATGCATACATCTTTTGACAGCAACCACTACGTAGAGAACAAATGCGCCTCTGAGCAGCAGCTGATAGTTCCAAATAATTCCGGAATCGCTCCAGTAAACGCGGAGAATCTTTTCGCCTGCTGGACTCAACTGGTGTAGAAGTCTCTGAGGTTGTACACTGTTTAGATGCTAGTTTTTCTTCAATATATAAGACTTCTGATATAAACGATAGTACCTGTCAGCAGCAGGCTTCTGTTACGAAGGCTAGTACAGTGTTGTTCGATGAGAAGCTCTTAAATTAATGCATCCGACGTTTAAAACCCTAACCGGTGGTCTGGTGGTCCAGATGTAATTCCCTCGGCCATTTTAAAATCTTACGGGAACATATTTGCGCCAGGCATATTACACCTTTATATACTACCTATCTAAATTTTTCCACCTTTCCATGTATTTGGGAAAATGCTTGTGTTTCTCTATATTTAAGTCTGCTTCCAAAACAAATTTCTCGAACTACAGTTCGATTTAACTACTCAATGCGCATCCAATATTTTTTAGCTTGCCCTTCAGACCATAGTGTCTTCGAGTGTAAAGAGCTTGTTAACTCCAAACCAACACGGATTTCTCTATGGTCGCTCAATAGTAACCAATCTTGCGAGCTTAATGACACAGATATCTGCGCCAGTATTCCAGAGGGGAGAAGTGGATCCCGTGTGCTGCGACCTCAGCAAAGATTTTAATGTAGTCAGCTATCCAATGCTCCTTGTAAAGCTTATGCATCATGGAAGCGATGATTCAATTGTTGCTCTCCTTCGCAGTTATCTTCTGGAGAGGTCCCCCTATGTTAGCACCAACCAACAGTAATCTTTTGTGTACAAGACCACTAGCGGTGTCCCTCAAGGATCGGTATTAGGGCCACTCCTGTTCTTGGTATTTGTCAACCATGCTTCTTCCCTTATACGGAAGTCGATCATCCTTTCTGCAATATGGTTATGACATCAAGATTTTCAAAGATATTCACACAAATCATGATTATCTAATTGATCAGTCTGGCCTGTTGTCGTTTGCAGAATGGTGCTAAAATAAGGGTCCCAACCTCAGCGCTTCTAAGAGTAAAATAATGACCTTTACTCGCAAAACCGAATATATTCTGTTTCTTTATTCTGTGAACTCTTGTCCCCTGAGTAGGGTTTCTGAGATCACGGTGAACTCTTTAATGCTTCGTTAAGCTTTTCATCTCGTACTGAACGCATTGCTATGCGTGGTCTGCGCCCCCTGATTTCTGTTTGCCGCCTCCCACGTGAATTCAAAGCTGCCACTCCTTTCCTAATGCGTTATCAGGCTGTATGTCTTCCTCAATTTAAATTCGCGTCGGTGGTGCGGAATGGAACTTCCAAATCCCATAGTGATAGACTAGAAAGAGTTCAGGAAAAAATCGCAGCAATTTCCCGCCATCGTTTTTGCACTGGCATTTGTCAGTCTTGTAGCGCTTGGACTTTACGCTCACTACCATCCCTTACCTGCCGACGTATTCACGCAGGCGTTCTGTTTATGTATAAACTCTGTTACGGAAACCTGAACTGCGCTGAGCCACTTAATCATGTCGCTCTTCGGTTTCCTCAGAAAGCCACCAGAGAGCACCGACCATTCTTCGTTCCTGCTTGTCGCAGCAAACATTCCGCGGTGCAGAGAATTCAAAATATGTGTAATACCTATTTTCCTGACCTTCATATTTTCCATTAGTCGTTTCCGTTGTTCTGTTCACAGATTCGAGTCCATGTGCTAGTTTTTCTCAGTATACGTACGTGCTCTCTTTTACCATGTCATTTAGTACATTTTCAGCTTGCTTGGCGCCCACCATGGCTGCTTAGTGGCTTTGGTGTTGCGCTGCGAAGAGGTCGCGGGATCAAATCCCGGCTGCGGGGGCCACATTTCGATGGAAGCGAAATGCAGTAACACCCGTGTACTTAGATTAAGGTGCACGTTAAAGAACCCCGAGTGGTCAAAATTTATCCGGAGGCCCCCAACACGGCTTGCCTCGTAATAACATCGTTGTTCTGGCACGTAAAACCACATAATTCTTTAAGCTTGCCTGGCGATATGTCTAATGTTTCAGAGGATTTTTCTTTTTTTATTCACGTACATTTAATGTTCTTGGTCCATTGAATTTACGTGTGCTTTACATGAATCGTTTCCTCTTTCTTTACTCAATTTTCCTCCCATTTGTACCCTCCCAGCTGCACAGTTGTTCTTTTTTTTTTCATTCTACTTGATTACTAATCTTCGGCTCGTTTTCGGCTTATCTTACCTTTGTCGATAGATAAGAGCTTGTTTTATCAACTTTCCGTGTCCTTTGTCATGTGCCAATATTATACCTAAATGGCTTTTCTGTACATGCATATTTTCCTTTTGCCTTTGTATCCTTCTTTTAAGTATTGCATTACCATTTCTTTAGATTACCTGTGCGCCAATACTAAAACCTCATGCTTTTTTTTCTGGGTACATAATCTAATGGCTGGATTGATTATTTTTATTGACTCTCACTCATTGTTCGCGTTTTTCTCTGTATTTCTGTTGTGAATTCAACTTGGCCTTTGCTGACTGGCAACTGTTGCTTTTCATAAGTGTCGTTTTCTGTTTCACGTGCTTTTTTTTCTTGTATTTATGTATCTATTTTTAATTGTTCTTTTACCGTACGCCAGCACTAAGATATTAGAGTTGTTCCTGGGCACTCCAATTAAAGAATTGCTTGATTATTATTATTATTATTATTATTATTATTATTATTATTATTATTATTATTATTCCAAATAACCTTGACAGATACGGAAACTAGGATGTTGTACGATTGCTTTTTCAAATGAAATAAATGTGAAAAACAATCACGAAGGAAGATTTCATGTTACCATGATAGTTGGTCGATACGCGCTACTATTCTAGCTTTGTTGCCGTACGAATCTGTTATGAGAGTACGTTGTAGTTCAGTGAAAATATTTCGTAAATTGTAATCAGCCGTCCAAGTTCCTTACTGCCACTACACATTATATATGATAAATTGCATCGTACCGAACTTCATTTGAACATTATGAGGAAAAGTTATGATGTTCAGCAGTTATGAAACGACACCATTTTAATGTTGTGAGCTTGGTGTAATCAAAAACTGCACAGAAGCAAGAAATCGACAGAACATCCATTTAGGCTCTATTTTTTATGTGAACAACCGAATGTTCCTGTGCTTTATTTGCTGGAGCACTGCCATAGGTATGTCAGAAATAGGAAGTGTATAGGCTGCTTCAATACGATTAAGCGATTGAGTTGCTACGTTTTATGTTTACCTTGTTATCGGACGCCTACAAGGCCGTTAACAAAGATTTGCCCATTATGCATAAAAATGTAACCGTTAAAGTCATACTGCTCATTTAAATAATTATGGATAATAAAACATTAGTGCCTATTCCAAAGCTAAAGTGGGTTTACCGGACAACCTACAAAATGAATTAGCCTAGTACTTATGACACGAGTTTATATAAGGGACTCAAGTAAACTGCCTCGTTATAGTCCTTAATTGTAAATAAATGCAATGTAACCACAATGAATATGGAAACTGGCAAAATTATAGGGATGAAGAATACACAACGTGTAAGCTCATTATTTGTACCTACACCTGTTTTCTGTCATCGTGACGTCATGCATATATTGCGTTTCGTTAAAAAAGATATTTCCCTGGCTGGCGTAGCTTCATGGAAGCGAAGTCGACGCGACATCAGGGCATTTTATTTGTTCATTGTCATGACGTCGTTCGTTTATCGAATGAATGCTTTAAGAAGCTCATCGTTCTTCTAGTCTCTTTATATTCATTCTCATGGTTTCTCCAACAGGGGCTAAAGAGCTGGAGAAAGATTGGCACCAGAACTGGCCACAAGAAATGCAAAAGGAGTTGACTCCACACTTCGCCTGGAGCAGGAACTTTCGCACTACAAAGGATTTCCCACTCTGACAGCACAAAGCCCGCAGTTTCCTCCTGTGAGTGGCCTTACCGCGAGCCCACTCGGCGTTTCCACTCTGGACTCCGAACTGCCAAAGCTAGCAACCTGCACGCCGCTGTAGCAGCCTCGTTGCGTTTGCCCAGTTTCTGAAGAGCGTGAAATGGTTGTAGTCTTTAGTGGTTTCAACTCATCACCGCCTATTCTGTCAGAAGTCCGGGCCTTAAGACCAAGATCTCAAGGTGGCAACGTGACATATGGGAGTTAGGATGAATTTTATTTTCATGGTTCCCGCCGTTGCGCCATATGTGAAGAAATGGAAGAACCTCAATATGTGAGTGTCGTTATTGTACCGCCATGCGTGCAGTGTCACATCAGGCTTCTATGAGCAAAATAGTCTTTCGCACTTCTCTACTATTTCACCCGCTCTAAAATGAAAAAAATGCTCGTAAAAGCAGTCGACGGTTCAAGATATATATAAAAAAAAACTAACATCACTGACCACGAATTGACCTGGTTTTACGAAAATTACTGTTTATTTTAAACAGCGCCAAAAAACACGGACAAGGAAGGGCACGGGACGAGTACCCTTTCTTGTCCGTGCTTTTTTCTTTTTTTGGCTTCGTTTAAATTGTGTCATCTGCACCAAATAGCTCGTGCCCAAACCCTCATGAGAAAATTATTTACTTGCAATGCTGCGAATTTTGCACCTGAACGTGAATATTCACAGTATAATATTGGGTTAGGATACTTGATTCGGCCAAAGATAGAAAAGAAAGGAAGAGTCAGTTAAGTGACGCTCTCTGTGGTAAGGCATGATTAATTTCCAAGTGTTTGGGCAGCATGTCTGCTTTGTAGGTACTTTGAACTCTCCTTGTCACGTTCTTTCTTTTATTTCTTGCCAGAATTCATGACGCATAAAAGATGGGCATTGAATAAAAGTGCACAAGACGGAAGCGCGCAGCTCAAGGCAAAGCTGAAAGCGCTACTTTATCGTTTGACCTCACTCAAGACGTGCCTGACATTTCTGAACAGTTCTCTTTCGTGAGGCCAAGAAAGGTGCGCGGATAGATAAGATGACCGGCATAATCCTTGCTACGCCTTTCACAGCTTCCTTTCGTCAGAGTACAGCGCCATAACGTCTGAAGAACGATGCTGAGACCATAAACGCAAAACAGAGGCCTCGTTGATTTGTACACGAGCTTGCTTTTCTTATTTTTTAGCAAAACCAAGCATGCAAGAAAGAAAAATGGCACTCGGCTTTGATGGTTGCGTAAGCAGACAGTGCTGGCGTCACACTTTGCACCTGTAGTGAAAGCCGTGGCGCTTGTTGCATGATCGCAGAAACGTCATGGCACATGTACTGGTGCCACGCAACAGCTGATGGTTTGCGATGAGGTCATGAACGAAAAGCAAAAGTGGCTTTTCGTTCTTGCCCTCAAGGCTAGAATCAGCACATTACGAGGAACACACGACGAAGGAATTTTATTCATTGGGCATAAAATTGCAGATACTGCATACACAACAAAAAGAATAGAAACTGATAACTTTTTTGTGTGATTTGCAGTGACCGCAAAACAAATGATTTGAATGTACTTTATTTCAACTGCTTACTCAAAATGCTTGCTGACTTGGATAAAATTGACAGATTAAGAACGACACGTCATGTTGGCTCAACCCACCTGTCGTAAAGTTCGTACCCCCTGTAGTTCGATTGACGAAAAAAAAGACAAGAAAAAAACACACAGGTGGAGAAAACAAAGGCGTAAAAAAGCGAGGTTTGCATCAGAGCAGATGTGACGAGCACGCGGTAGTACGAACGCACCCAGAAACGTAACACAGTAGAACAAAAAACAAATTACCTATGAAACGCAACAACCAACGACCCCCAGGCTTACCACGCCACAAACCGGCCCCTGGTCCCAAGAGCCCCAAAGAGCCCAAATGGAAGGTCGCCAGCAGAACCATATTATCCGTTTATCCAGCCGCAAATTAACAACAACAACAATAACAAAAATAACAACTCAAGCAACCAAGTGCATTGCCAAGGGTGTAGTCACAAGCCCTGGATAGTCTCTGGTCACAAACCATTCATTTCGCTGAACAGGCACTTTGAGAAGCTACAGCCTCGAAAGCAAAAGTTGACACGCTCAAGAGGAGTACGGCCGCTCTGTAGCGTGCCGTGCGAATGACCTTCTCATGTGCTTTCGTCAATCACTTTTCTCAGTTCCAGTTGCTGACGTTTGCAGGAAGGTCACGGCGGATCCGATAATATGTTCAGGCGCGGTACGTGGTGACGGCTACGTGCTACTGCACATGCGCAAAAATGACTAGTCGGTGCCGGCATAAAAACACGTACTGCACCGGAACATGATGCACGATCTGCTGTAGCTCTCCTGCGCCAACCAAGAGCTAGATGTTGGCGTGTCGCTCCATGTCTTGAGAATACATCTTGGTGATTACTGGCCAGTCAGTCCTATTTGAATGTTACCTCATACTCGTAACACTCGGTCTCTTAAACAGACGCATTTGCCAACCGGTCATACAAATTAAAAAAAATTGTCCAGAGATAGAACTCACAATCTTTAATTTACAAAGAGCTCACTAATTAACAGAACCGGGCAATACGCAGTAGCACAAACAAGACACAACATGTTACTATTACATAGTCAATTTAACCCACGCATTAAGCATTCTGTATTTCAGTTTTTTGTACTCGTGCCATTCAGATATTTTTCTTTTAGTTAAATCTCTACTAAAGCACGTCTTGATATTGGCGTGCAGCTAGTGCCACCCATCTGGTTACAAACGCGTACAGCTGTCACACACTCCGTAGTTATCTGGCTGAAAGATGAGGCATTATTCTTGCACAAAAAGTCAGCACTCGTAATACATCTACACTTACGTTGCCGCATTTGACCACGCAATTGCACTTGCTAGCACTCCCTCCCAGTGGCGTCAAAGCTGACAAGAAGACGATGTGCGCTACAGTATTCGCGTCCCAAAATGGTGTTCCGAGCTAACTGCGATAGCCTCAAAACAAGGAGCTAAATAAATGAAATTGTCAACAAGGCAACTGATGACTCAATGTGACTGCCTCTACGGAAAAGGTTCCTTTAAACTGAACGGAAGAGTAAAGCATTAACGCTGCGTCATTTTGTCTCCTGATACGAAGAATCGAAGACGCAAGCTGTGGTCGTGAGGACGGCCACGAGCTTGGTCGCTTCGGCCTCAAGGCCTGTCATAGCTCGCGATGCGGAGGTGGCCTGGCAGAAACGAGATATGCAGCGCACACTCGGACCAGAGGAGATCTAGGTACTGTGACTTTCACATTCCCAAAGAAAAGAAAGCAATGCAATTGAAGCCGTCGACATTCACGTGTGAGGCGCATTGAGAACGAAGCTTAAATATGCAAGATGGCGCGGCATGAACCAGACGCGACGAGGAATGTGTCTGCTGTGCCAGAGTTGCCACAGAACGAAAAGAGAACAGCAGAAGACGTGACGCACAGCGCGTGCACAGGGTGGTCTCGCACGGCGCGCCTGGCCGGCGGCGCAGCTTGCTTCGCGGCATTTGTGCAGCGGGCGAGTTTAGCAGCATTGCAACTGAGCTTTGTCACGGCTCAGTGTTCCGTAACGCTTCTGAATCTGCCGGTTCAATGGGGCGACCTTCATTGCCGACAGGCGGCCGTGTGTCACCTCCCTACAAACACGACGTAGGCGTGGTTGAAGATGCTTTCTGCCTCCTCCGGCGACAACAGAGGCCAAAATCAGTTGTGAATTTTTTTTTTGGGCTTCCAGGAGACACGTACGATGGCCTTGCGTTCACTATGGGATTTTGGCCACCGCTATAGTCCATCGATTGGCGGGGATACCGCGGCAATTCTCCTCACGGGGCTTTCAGCGAACGTTTGGAAGAGCGAATTGCAAACGGTTATGAGCGACACCGGCGCCGCTCAGAAGACCCTTTGCATAGCGACAAAGAAAAAAAGGAATGAACACTTAAGAGAGACGGCGCCCTCTACTTGCTGGGCGGCACGCGTCTTAGCACAAGCTACGCCACCGCGCTGTCGAATGTGACTCAAGACTCGAATGCTCAGAGGGTAAGAAAAATTTAAAAGAAAACTCCGAAGCACGTCCAGGGGCTTACCGCAGGCAAGCCACGGCAGCTCCCGGTCAGAGAGAGGCTTCGCCGTGGTGAGGCAACGTCACAGTTGCGCTCGGCATTCCAAACTTGGAAGAGAACAGAAATGAGAACCAAGGCAGCGATGAGGGTACCCTCATGACCACAGCTCGAAACTAGTAGCTGACTCTACGGAGGAAGATGGACCTCGAGCACATGGCCGCGAAGCCAGCCACTGAAATACTGCTCTCGGGTTGGCGACCCGGCGGCTTCTGGAGGTTGTCCAGGTGCCGCCGCGTCACTGGCAGCTAATGTTGAGTACAGTACCTGAGCAATCGTCACTTCTCCGGGTGCCAGAGTGCAACAGAAAAATGCGAGAGAGAATGGCTAAGCGAGGACCCCGGTAGAGCAGACTTGCAACGAGAAAAAAAAATCGAATGTGCTTCTACGGAGCACGCGCAGGAGCAGACACCGACTGCCGGGCAGCTCTCATTGGCTTGTGGGGCTAGTTTTTGAACTTGAACCACTTTGAATCACTACGCGGACGAAAGGGTGAGTCCTTTCCAAGAGAACCGAAGGAAAAGAGGGCGCTCGCCTCCCGTGGTGGCGGCGGAAAAGCAGCAGGCATACCAAGGGAGCAGCGAAAGCAGAATGTTGCCACCTCTTGGGTGGGGGTCTAGTCCTCTCCGCATACCCGTCAGGTATGGGAGTTGGATGGGGGGAGGGCGTCAAAGAACACGCGTCACTTTTTATTGAGTAAGCACTCTCAAAACAGGACTGAAACAGGCTTGCTTCCTGCACTCTCACACGGTACACATATACTTATTATAGTATAGAATTATGTATATATTTATAGTCTCACCTTCTCCGCGTAACCTACAGCGAAAGGGGCGGCCCCTTCGACGCGTCCCATCGGTTCGTTACCGCGATGCACGGGGAGCCGAGCCCTCCGCGCTCCACCCACGGAATTCCCGGCGCTGCCCTGGACCCGCGAGCGCGCCCAAACTTTGCCTTTTGTGTTGTTGCTGTTCGCTGTTGTGTCTTTGGTTCCTTTTCCTTGTTGTTTTGTTCGTACCTCTCCCGAGGCGGGATCGCCCTTCGACGACGAGGGGCGGCGTTCTCGGCGCGCTACGAGGGCGTTCGGAAAGAACCGTGCTTTTAAAAAACGAAAAATTTACCCTCCCCTTTTCCCTATGTAGTATATAATACATCACTTTGGGGTCTCCTCGTCGCTCTTCCACCACCCCAGACAAACATGAACCAGGTTGGCAGAGAAGCGCTGGTGCAAGATATCGTGTGTCTACCCGACTAGGCTATCTTGGCGGAAACGAAAGGAGAACTTGTTGCCTCGATCCGGCCCGCGAGCGGCTCCCCGACGCCCCTTCGACGCTGTTGTCCTTGTGCCTCGGCCGTTGCCACACATACATACTTATATGTGCTTATATATACATACATATACGCTTATATATGTACATATATATAAATATACGCAACTATACGGATATATATGTGTACATATAACGCGGACCAAAATGTCCCAAGGAGCTTGTCTCTCTTTTTTTTTTTTTTTTGCGTCATCCCTCTCTCGTCCCGGTGTGTATCTGTGTGCGCTGCTGCAGCGGGCGCACGCGCCCTCTCTCGGGTGTTGGTGTCCTCCTCCTCGTCTCGGGGTGTAAGGAGGGCCGGCGGGAGGGTGGTGTCGGACGCTGGCAGCGGGTGGCCCGCGAAGTGAACAGCCTCGGCAACATCACCACCAACAGCAACAGTGGAAAAAGAAGGCGGGGAGGCCCCTTGCGGAGAAAGCAAAAAGGTTGCATACCTTCCCGACCAGCGCAAAAAGGGGGAGAAACACATTCACGAGTCCTTAGTCCGCGGCCCAAGGGGCGGCAGGAGTATCACGAAATGCAAGGGAAGGGAAATCAACATGCAACTTGGCTGCTGTCGAGTGAGCAGGCCTCCAGTTCGGGTCGGCCGCGCGGGAGGCACCAGCGGCCTCGGCTGAGCCGCCGCCGCTCAGTAGAGTCCGCAGCCGCGCAGGTTGTTGGCAATGATGACATCCGTGACCGCGTCGAACACAAACTGGATGTTGGTCGTGTCCGTGGCACAGGTCATGTGGCAGTAGATCTCCTTGGTGGTGGATTTGTTCTTGGCTTCGAACTGCGCCTGGATGTAGGCGGCCGCCTCCCCGTACTCCTGGGCACCTGCACACACACGCGTTGGCCCACGGTGAAACTCGGCCCTCCCTTACGTCGGTATTTCGGCGCACGCACGACGCCGTGCGCTGAAGATAAACGGGACTCGATGGTGTCCCATCCGAGCCCCTCAAGAGCGCGCAAAGCAAGACGTAGGCTGAACGGTCAGTTTTGGACTTTCAGTTCAGAAACATTACGCAGCCCCGCTGTATACATGCCATACAGCCAAACTGCCTCGATCGATCTCGCTGATCTTAGAGCCGTCCAATTTAATTAGCGGTCTTGCAACAACTAGCCCGTCTTCTAGCTTTCTTTAAAAGCTACTCAGAGCACAGCGAGTTCGCGAAGTATATATTCAGCATATATTCAACTTCAAGAAAGCATTTGATTGTGTACGCCACATTAAATTAGTTGCAAAACTAGAAGCTGGATCACCCGCCGTGGTTGCTTTGTGGCTATAGTGCTGGGCTGCTAATCACGAGGTCGCGGGATCGAATCTCGGCCATGGCGGCCGCATTTCGATGGGGGCGAAAACACCTGTGTACTTAGATTTAGGTGCACGTTAAGGAACCCCAGGTGTTCCAAATTTCCGGATTCCCCCACTACAGCATGCCTCAGATTCAGATCGTGGTTTTGGCACGTAAAGCCACATAATTTAATTTTAATTTAGGAAGCTGCGATCGGGGATTGTCAGATAACTGCAGAGATCAAAAACTTTTTATCGCATCGAACACAGTATGTTATAGTTGACAGCACTCCTTCCCGGCCTGTAGCTGGTCACCTCGGGTGTTCCTCAAGGGTCAGTGTTGGGCCGATTGCTATTTTTAATATTTATTTACGACATTACTGCCAACATAGAATGTGATATTAAGCTTTTAGCGGATAACTGTATTATTTATAAAGAAATTGTGAGTTACACAGACCACTTATTACTAAACAGAGCACTCGACTTGTAGTCCAATTGGTGCAAAGAATGGCAAATGCAAATTAACACTATTAAATCTGTATGCATCTCCTTCGGAACAAAAAAGAAGCCCTCAGAATTTTCTTATGCTCTCGGTGGAACTTTCCTGAATAAAGTAAATCACCACAAATACCTAGGTTTGATATTCACTTCCGTCCTTTCATGGAACTTGCAAATTGATAATATTACCTCAGTCGCATTACGCAATTCTTTTTTTCTTTGCCTTGCACCAAAGCACACCAGACTACTAGTCTATACAGCTTTTGTTCCCTCCGTCTCAGGATACGCTAACATCATATGGTTTCCACGCACATCATATAACATATCAAGACTAGAAAAGGTGCAAAGGAAAGTTGTGCGGTTCATCTTTAATTAGTACAGGCCCTATGACTCCCCTACAAACCTCTTAGCTGATGCAGGTCTTAAAACACTATCTGTTAGGGCCAGACAAGCCCGATTAAAATTAATCTACCAAGTAATGCACGACAGTTTTAAGATTGACCGAGCTAAGCACGTCACTTTGTCTAAATCTCGTCAATCGCGAAAAAAATACCAATGTACATTAAATCAGTACAGTGTTCACATTGATACGTTCAAGTTGTCACTTTTCCCACGTGCGGTCAAAGAATGGAATCTTCTCAACTCGGAGATAGTTTCCCCTCCGTTACTTTCATCGTTCATAAACCTACTAGAGACATCAAACACAGAAGACGCCACTTGACACACCCGCTTATCTTCACTAAAATACGTGTGTTTCCTGCGCATAAAATTTCTGCATTTCAAGCCCTTAAGTGCGATCACTTCTCTGCTGTTATCTGTAAAACTTCTGTTATTCGGTCATTTTCGCTATTTTTATATACATTTTAGTAATGCTATATTTGTTATTGAGTGGTTTTATACTAACCAAAAGTAATGAATTTCACTTTTGCAATAATTAAAGTCAATTTTCTTCTTCTTTTCTTTACTGTACCATCCAGCATGAGCTGTTTGTTTCCTTTGTAAAACTGTCTAATACAATGCCCACCTGCTTTGGTCTCACTGAGACTGGCAGTATCGCAAAAAAAAATAATAAAATAAATAATATTGCTCACAAAATCCTTTTTTTAGCGTTATGGCCGTGTATGATTAGCGCACCGACTACACTGGAAGACTGGAAGAAAAATCCAGTGTTAGATCGTCTGGACTCGAGATTCTCGGTGACAGAGGAGCTTTGACCGTGGCCAGGTGCGTCGGTCGGTCAGAAAGCGACACGCGCATTGGTGCGGTTTCTCAACTCGACAGACCTCAGTCACCGACTGTAGTAGCTATCATCACTATACTTTTGCTCCTTTTTCCTATTCCCAAGTGCAGAGTAGCAGGCTAGATGTCAATAATTCAGGCCAAGCTATCTGCTTTTCCTGTGAATAAAATCTCTCTCTCTCTTTCTTCATGGACGCCTACGGATGAAGTGGCACCTCTAGCGTTCTCACTTTATTTCTTTTGATCCCTTAATGTCCTTCCCCGTGCGTAGGATGGGAACCGGACGCCCATCTAGTTGACCTCCCTGCCTTTCCTTTCTCTCTGTCTCTTTAATGTGGAAGGTAAGATAGCTACCTTAGTAAAATTGGAATTCGAAAACCATCTGCCAAGCACAGCAGTTTATACAAGTACTTTAATCTAACGTCATTTTGTCGCCAACACCAAGCCATACTTCACAGACAACCCACCTGATGAGCATCGACTGGGTGCAGCACAAAATACACGAGCACATTGTTGAGTGCCATAGAGTGAGCTTTATGATGGAAACACGCAATCGTGCGACAGGTAGCCTCCTTCTGTGCCAGTCAGGACGCGGTGTGGCGGTGAAAGCGAGAGAAGAGAGCGATGGTGCTCGGTCGGCTGCCAGTACCCGTTGTCGGCAAATATTTTTCGTTTGCGTCAAGAATGCAGGGCATTATGTTGTGCTGTCACCATCAGCATTCGTTCATGCTTTGCGTAGCAGCCCATAATGTAAAATCAATTCTATACCTCAAAATACCTCGAACTATTACATCCAGGACATGCGAGGCATGATATGAGCGAAATGTATTTTCAATCGTCATCTGATAGGCTCCCGCATGATGGCATATTGCGGCGATACAGCTATCAAGCTGTCGATTTCCTCAGAAGGAAAAATGTATCATAACAAACTGATCGAAACAACAAAGATTTCCGCTGAAGGGGTACCAGCAGACAAGAGAACTGCAGCGCTCTCTCTTACTGCGTTCGATTTTTCCCCATCTGCAATTCGTCGTTACCGGCAACGTACGAAGCTATGTGTGGAAGCTCACGACAGTTCCGTGACGGTGCTTCAGTAGAAGGAGGCCATGCAAAGGTAAGCCGAGCCCGGCGCTTATCGACCCGAAACAGGTAAATGAAAGCCACGCTGCCTTCAGTGAACACCTTGTAAACAGTCGTCAAAACGCGGTTATGCGAGCATGCTTTTTGTATTCACCGTTTTGCTTAAGTTAGCGCAGGATTATTTACACGAATCGCAGAAGTAAGTGGCCTAGCCGGTTTTGAGATCGTGCGTGTCTGTGACCGAGATATCTCTGAGTACTGAACTATTTTTTGTTCATTAAAGCCCACAATTTCTTTTCGTGGGTGACAAACATCTCTCTGCTATGACGCAAGCGCTGCATACAAGTCGCACGTAGTTAAATCACTGGTTTATGCACCTGTCCATATTTTCTTCAAAGAGGTCAGCCCATTGCTTCTTCCTCCTTTATTTGGAAAAGATAGTACTGCTTTTGGCACTAGCATTGCCACGTGGTTCTAATATTTTCCGTTGCATAAACCGGTACGTTTGACGATAGAAACATGGGCTCGTATTTATAGAACTTCTATGCGTAAGTGGCCGTCCGCGATTGGGTATCACCGCATTGATGGTCTCGTAACGCCGACCGCAATCATGAGTGGCGGGCTCAGAAACACTGGCGAATGAGGAAACATTCTTGCATAGATAAATTTTGTGGATAGGAGCTCTGGTCACTTATGTGCAGGACTTTTGTAAATTACTTGCGATACATTGATCGTTTAAATTTCTTACAACGCTATTTCATCGAGCCCACTGTCCTTCTCTGAGGGTTAATTTACCTCCTGTACAGGAAGTAAAATATGCGGAAACACCCGCATTTATGACACTACTTCGACATCCGGGCAGATGAATTTGTTCCAACAAGTCGCATCTGATTTCCCCGATGGATCTTACGTAGGTGTCTCATTATTCATCTTTGGCTCAGAAGCCACTGCGTTAAGAAGACAAGCTGATGTTCTTTGCCTACTTCCGATATTGCTGGCACATTTGTTCACGTGGATGCCTGATAAGGTCAGGTGTTTTCTTATCTCCCGTAATGTTCACCAAGGGGTTAAAGAAGAAGAAAAATGAGCGAAGCATGCTCTTTTATGTTCCGTCTTTCTAGAGATTCAGGCATTATGGTTTAAACGCGTCCTCGATCATTCCGTGCAGGCGATACTTGCGATGTCTGCTTTAAATGATGTAATGTTATTAGAATGGTGACGATCAATAGCGTTAGATTTGTCGTCCACACGGGAAACACACGTCTCGGTAGTATTACTTCTCGCGTCATACGTTTAAATTGGGAACATCAGACAGAAATACATCCCCGATTATTTAGGTTGAACGATTACTCAACATTTAATATAAACAGGAGCACTTTGGTCATTACGACAGCTCTGCTGGTTGGCCGGATGGCCTAGCACTTGTAACAGCCTGGTTTACAATGCATAATATGCTTAGCCGGTACACGCTCTGCGCGAATAACAGTGCGGCTTGTTTAACGACTCGTGACACAAACACCAGCTTCCCACCAGGTTTGTCTGCCTTTGGTCACCTCAATTTAATAATAAAAATGTAGGAAAGAAGCCAGGAAGTGCTACATGCAATCGAGAAACTGTCACCCGTGGAACGCGTAACGCTCTAGGAAGCGGAAAACACTAGGGAAGCAATGGATCGGGCGTCAAACACTCCCTCATATCCTTTGTAAAGTGTAGTACACAATAAGCCGATCAGGCCCCCCCCCCCCATTCTACAATTTATTTCGTATACTTTTAAAGACACTTGGACGAACTGCTGTTCTTTTTTTTTCCTGCAAGATTTTCAGAGACTGTTACTGGAGCGCTGTTTCGACTACTAGGCTCATTTTATCACGTTGTAGTGACAGTGAAGAATCAGACACTGCCGGAAGCATGAGTTAAGAATGTAGCTCTTCATTTGGCGAGCTTGCACATCGGCAGGCTCCTTCCTCTGCTTCTGATCGTCAAGAGTGTGCTTGTAGCACTACTCGACTTTTGCAGTGCGACGCAACTAAAAGCGCGGATCTGAGCCCCGCATTCGCTTTTATGGGGTTTTTTTGCCGCCTTCTCATTTCCTCTCTCTTCATCTTTTTATCCCCACACCCATTTCCCCGTGCAGTGCTGTTGAGGTATCCTCCAGTGAGAGACAGTTACGGCACTGCACTCATCTCTTCCATTCTCTTTAAAGTCACTTCACACACACGCGAGCTTGTGTCCAGAGGGACATGCAACACTCGAATGACAATGTAGCCGCGAGCACTGTCGAAGCAGCTTGACGGGTCAAGTCCGTCCGCTATTTATAGATGTGTCACCGTGCATTCCGAGTAATCGCTGATATTGGCGTACATTCGAGAATGTGTACAGCAATCTTCGCGTCGCACGCGCAATCTGATTAGGCAAGCCTCTTTTGCTATAGAATGGGCGACAACGTTAAAAATGTCGGATAGCTTCACCTGGCCATGAGGTATAGGCGGCGAGCACGGGCATTCGCTTTTTGTAACCTATCACTCTTAATTGAAACAAGAACGTTCACTCGTATCAGTCTTCTAGTTTGTTGTAGTGAAAGCTGAACGACAGGGACAACAGAAAGGCACGTTTGACACACACACAGCGCTAACTTTCAACAATATATTTATTTCCAGTTCTCGTCACGATATATACCCTCGAAACATCATACAGCACGTGTAAACATGAACAACAACAAAAAGGAGCAGTGAACCACAAGCAGGCACTTTTTTTTTTTGCCACACAGGTTGACAGACATGTACACATTTAACACGAACAAATATATTCGACCTCTTTTGGGGATAATGAAATGGAAGGCTTATTGACGCATGGGGTGTCACCAGATGTTGATATGCTATAGCGCCTATTGTCAAGTGCGTCATCTCGCACCTGCTTCTACTCCTGATAACAGTTTTTTTTTAAATATGTATTTAAGCCACTTCTATCATGTCACTCCACGCATACGAAACTTGTGAAGAGGGGAATCGCGAAGATGTGTATCAGTGAAGCACTGAAGTCATGCCAGCCCCTAATGCATGATAGTTTCGGACGGCAAGTCTCACCCGGGTCACGTGCCCGTGTCAGTCGCAGAAGGATTGCTTAAAAAGGCACAGGGAAAAGGTTCGAAGCATATGGATGGTACAGGCACCGACATAAACAAAAGAAAGGTTGCTGTCCTACCCTACATGCATAGTTTCTCCCGCATGGATAAACTAGAGGCTCAGCGGTGGTCCAAATTTTGCGCGTCGCTAAATCACCGCAAACTGCTATCTCAAATATGGAGAACTGTGCGAGGTCTACGTTCTGTTCCGGAACAGCGTTTCCCGTGTAAGGCCGTAGCACTATTCCAGCGCCGACAAGACATTGATGTGGCGGAACACTTCTGTGCTATGATTGCGGGCCAACCAACTCGCACAGGTTCGCTTACATGGAACCGTATTCCATATTCACGAGATTCACGCATGGATCTGCCTTTCACAACGCAAGAGCTTGACGCGGCGCTCGCCCTATGTAATCGGTTATTGTCGTCGCCTGGTCCGGATGACATATCTTACCGTATGCTATGTCACCTTGGTGAACGGGCACGAAGTGCGCTCCTTAATATCTATAACGAGTCCTGGTAGGAGGGCAAAGTTCCTCAAGATTGGAAGATCAGCCGCCTGGTACCGCTTCTTAAGCCTGGCAAGTCTCCCCCTTAGAGCTTACTTCATACCGATCAATTGCGCTGGCAAGTTGCGCTGGGAAGGTAATGGAGCGAATGATCCTCGCCAGATTTGAGTGGTACCTTGAACATTACGAAATCTACCCGGACGCCATGGCTGGTTTTCGACGCCACCGATGTTCTATCTACAACGATATCGATCTGGTAATCCATGTTCAACACCAAAAGACGTGTAAGAGGTTATCGGTCGCAATGTTCTTAGATATAAAGGGAGCCTACGACAACGTTCTTCATGACGCCATACTTGAAGCATTGGAATTGGTGAGCCTAGGCGGTCCATTATATTGTTGGACACGCAGTTATTTGCATAGGCAGACTCTATTTCTTAACACTGAAGCTGGCCCAACCTCGCAATATTATACACACCATGGAGTTCCACAAAGCGGTGTCTTGAGTCCCACGCTTTTCAACCTTGTACTCATTGGTCTCGTGGAACGACTTCCGAACACAGTTAAAATATCAATGTATGCCGACGACATCTGCGTCTAGGCATCTGGTGTGACACGGCCGCAAGTACGCGCCAGGCTTCAAAAAGCTTCCACGTCAACATCGGCGTACTTAAATGAACAAGGCCTCAAGATCTCGCCAGAAAAATGCGCATTGGTCGCGTTTAGGCGAAAGCCAATGAGATCATACGATGTCTCAATCGACGGTCAAAGCATAACTTATGTCAGGACGCAGCGATTCTTAGGCGTAATCATTGATCGTGACCTCTGCTGGAGTCCTCATGTGGCCTACCTAAAGAAGCGCCTGAGGGATATTTCTAATGTGTTTAAGTTTCTTGGAGGAAAAGTCCGGGGTACTTCAGTACATGGCATGCAATGATGCAACTGTACAGGACACTCTTTCTTGGGTATTTGCGATACAGCTTGCCTGTGCTGACCAACAGCTGCAGAAGTAATATCCGTACACTCGAAAGCATCCAGGCCCAGGCACTTAGAGTGTGTCTTGGATTGCCGCTGTGCTCGTCAACGGCTGAAACAATTGCCATTGCACACGATTGCCCAGCCAAGACCCATATATTCCTGGAAGCGCTCAGAGCCCACGTAAGACACCTTGCTCGAGCCCCTGCCCATCACCCAGCCTCACTGCCAGAGGATCGACCACGTGCTTCCTTTTGTGAAACAGTCCTGCCCTATCGTGCATACCTTCCATCAGGTCATACAGCTCCAGCGAAAGTTCCGTTTCCACCATGGTGCTTGGCTCAAGCAAAGGTTCGACTAATGGTACCAGGAATACGAACAAAAGCCCAACTCTCGTCTCCAACACTCAAGCAGCTTTCACTGCTCTTGCTGTACGAGCCGTACAACGAGCATCATCATCTATATACTGACGCTTCAACCACGGTGAATGGGTCTGCAGGATCGGTGATCTTTCCTGCAAAACCCTCCACCATAAAGATTCGACTATCTCACCAGACTACATTGACTGCCGCGGAGCTTGCTGCTATCTGTTGTGCACTTCGTGTAATTTCTGAAGAACTACCCAAGAAATGGAGCGTGTTCAGTGACTCCAAGGCTGCTCTTCTTTGTTTGGTTTCTGCCTTACGCCGAGGACCCCACGAACAACTAGTTTTAGAAATCAGACTGCTGCTTTACCACTTCGTCGAGCAAGAACGCGACATCACGTTACAGTGAATTCCAAGCCGCTGTGGCATAATGAGCAATGAACATGCCGACGCAGCGGCACGATCTGCACATGAGGAGGGCTTGCAAGACTCCATTCCATTCTCAAGAACAGACGCTGCAATGAAAATCCTTGTGCTTGCAAATGAAGCCATCAAAACTTCATGGTACACACCAAGCTTTAAGCATACACGTCTACACCGACTGGACCCATCCCTTCGACTTCGACCCCCATCTGGACTCTCTCGACTCGAAACAGCAGTACTTTGCCGAGTGTGGTTTGGTGTCGCCTACACAAGATCTTTCGCCTTCCGAGTCGGTATGAACGACAGCGCGGCTTGCTGTCACTGCGGCGGCGAGGAGACTATCGAACACGTGCTTTGCCACTGTCCTCAATACAGCGCGCACCGGCTGTCACTAGCGACCGCGTTGGCACGCCTTGACGACAGGGCACCTTCAGAACAGTCAGTTTTGGAATGCCGGCATGAACTGTCGTCGCAGCGAAAGTCGGTCAAGGCTTCGTTGACCTTTTTACGTGACAGTCGCGTATTAGAAAGACTATAATGACCCCATTCCGTCGTGTTTAATATTTTTTTCTACCGATTTTATTTTTGTCACGTTCTTCTTTCCATCTTTACTTCCCCTCTCCCTTCCCCTAGTGCAAGGTAGCAAACCGGAGGTTTGAACTCTGGTTAACCTCCCTGCCTTTCTCTCATTTCCATCTCTCTCTCTCTCTTTTCTCCCACAGATTAAAAAAGATTGCTGAAAGGAGTGACATCAACGTTTCTTCTTCTTTTTTTTTTGGCGCCTAATACATTGGTGAGACTGTGTAGAAACACAAGGCCAGAAATAATCACAGGTACCGCATGCGAAAAAAAAACATAAAGACAAATTGATTGATTGCATCGCGCGTGTGGTATACCTCATTCCTCTCGCATGTGCACGATTCTACATAGGTAAAACTGATAGATGCATAAATGACCAGCTACGAGAACACCATAAAAAAAAAGTAAACAACGTGGCTGCTGACGTTTTTCTTGCGATCCATTGCCAAATATTCAAATGCGAACCCAGATTTAAAAAAAAAAACAGTTATGAGTAGAAGCAGGTGCGAGATGACGCGCTTGATAGTAGAAACTAGAAACACTTGGTGACACATGCCTCAGTAAGCCTTCCACTTCTTATCCACGAAAGAGCTCGATTATTTTTGTTTGTGCTGAACATGTAGTGCATGTCCGCTAATCTGTGTGGCAATAAAAGTGCCTGCGTGTGGGTCCTCTTCTTTTTTTGTTCATTCTTACCGACATTTTACACGTGTTGTATGACGTTTCGAGGGTATACATAGTGACGAGAGGTGGAAATAAATATATTGTTGAAACTTAGCGCTCTGTGTGTGTGTGTGTCAAATGTGCCTTTCGGTTGTCCCTGTCGTTGAGCTTGCGCTAGCATAAAATAGAAGATACCGTACCAACAAGCCCCTATAGCTACCCTCACTGTATGACTCGCACGAGAACACCAGCGCGGAGCCTCGCATCTTCTTTCGTGCGGCTAGGATGCATTGGACGGTTTCCTCGTCTTCGCGCGCTCACTTTCGCCGTAAACTGCGCTTAGGTGGCCCTCGGGGAGTTTTCTTTTGGCATGTCTTGTCACTTTTCATGTATAATCATTGTCTTAAGCCTACTATACCTCAACCGGTGCAGTTTTTCTTCGACTGTGCTTTATTTTGTTTCATTTTGTTATTACCGAGAAGAAAAAGAAGAATTTTTGAGCGCTGCTTACAACCGTTGATCCGCAAAAACGCTATTCATGAAGATTGTGCCCTAGCGTGTCGTTAAAGAAGTCCTCAAGTTAAAGATTTTTTTACTGGGTTTTGCATACATGGGATGTAAGCTGTTAAGATGTAGGCTGATTCGTAAATACAGAATGTAGGCTGATTATGCGAAAGAGCAAACTGAGCCAGTTGTGTGGAGTTGGGGTAGTTCCACCATCGTGTGTGTTTATACTGCTCATCATCAACGAAGCGTACTCCCAGTGCAAATGAAAACGTTTTATTTCATTCCACTTGCGATAAATGCGAACAACAAAAAATCAATGTAACGCTCATAGTAGGGCGTATAAGCAATGTTATACTGCCGGAATGAATTTTTCTTAGCAAGTGATGAATGAGTGTCGTGAACAAGGACATATAAAAGTAGACACTAACAGGAGAGCAGTAGTCCCTGAGATTTTCGGGCTGTTGGCCAATAACACTGCGCTTAGGCATGATTGTTGGAAACCGCCACAGCAGGGCCGTAGCCTGGGGATATGTTTTACAGACAGAACATGAGCCGAAATTTTAATCCTTACTGGAACACCCTCGAAAGTAAGTGAAATATGTTACAAGCAGACTAAGAACAACCCTTGAAATTAAGAGGTGGTTGAAAAAATCTCCCGAAGATAACAGCTTTGGTTAGAACATTGCACCATAGAATTACGATGGACGACTCTACGCCTATATCAAACCCAGCAACCATGACAGGGATCCTCCTTAGATAGCAGCGAAGAAGTGTCCCGAACTTTAAAAATTCCCCCTCTGTATACGACCTCTCCTGCAATTCAGACGCATTCCCAAGTCGCTAATTTTAGAAGAGAAGACACTCTCATTATTTTTTATGCTGTGGATTAAGATGTCATGCAGACCTTAAAGTCCGTAGAGCCGCATAACAGGCATAAATGTAACAAAGAAAGAAAGAAATTATGTCCGATAAGCAAGCCTTACCTGTGTACTCTGGAAAACATATGGTGAGTGGGGACTTTTTGATTTTCTCCTCGAAGAGGTCTTTTTTGTTGAGAAAAAGGATTATAGATGTGTCGGTGAACCATTTATTGTTGCAGATGGAGTCGAATAGCTTTAGGGACTCTTGCATGCGATTCTGAAAGTTTTAAAAGAAAAATAACCATCATTCATGGCAGTGAGGTAGAAGTGTGTAATCAAGACAAGGACATTTCGATATGCGTTAAGAACCACCCGTCTGGGACACCATCTTTAACATTGTCTTGCGCAATCCCTCTTTTATGCCTACCTTATACCTCCTTTTACTAATATTCCATGCCGCATTCAACCCAAAACTTCACACAAAGGTTATTTTTGCTGTCCGCTTCAACTTTCCCTAATATTCATAACTGGGTCCAGCATCTTTCTCAAGATTCACTATCTGCAGCAAAAATTACAAGTTACTGTACCTGACTCTCACTTGTATCCCATAAATTCAAGGTGGAAACCGCTAGTAGATAACATGCCATTATGAACAAATCGCGAACAGGACCATTAAAACACAAATAGAAATACTCAAGAATTATACTACTGTGTATTATAAAAGAGCTCTTCGTCCTTTATACAAAAGCGGCATAGCCAATATCCGCTGTAAAAACTAAAATGTTCAGATTTCTCTGTTATGACTTTAATCTCTCTGCTTGGGGTCGATTTCTCCACGACTGTACGTGTACCAAGAGCTAAATTGCACGGGAGTAACAAAGAGACATTTGGGCCCGGATACACAGACATACTTTCAATAAGGCTGTTGGTATGATCATGCTGCCGCCAATCGTGATGTCGAGCATATTATTAGTAAAGATGACCGGTCAATGGCAAAGAGGCTTTACGAGCTTTGTTATCAACGTGAAAAGCATCTGGTTCTTTAGACACATAATGTAGCAAGTAGCTGAGTCGGACGAAAATGAAACTGATCACAGTGCAATGAAATAATTTATTAACAGATATCAGTCCTAAGGAAAAAGAATTTAGTGCCCCAGGGATGGGCTCAAGGGGACAGTCGCACTTAGCATTATTTCATAGTTCCGCTGCCAGTAATGTGATGGGAGTATGCCTGAGCGTGAAAGCAAGAGGGAATTGACTATACCGCGCAATAAAGCACCCTAACGCTAGAAATTCTTAGTTTATGCAAGCAAAATCAACGCTACTGGAAAGTAACCAGTACGTATACCAAAGAAGGGACCCCCCGCGGTAGTTTAGCAGCTATGCTGCGCTGCTAAGCACGAGGTCGCGGGATCAAATCCCAGCCACGGCGGCCATATTGTTATGGGGGGCGAAATGGAGGAACGCCCGTGTCCCGTGCAATAGGGGCACGTTAAATATCCCCTGATGGTCATAATTAATCCGGGTTCCCCCCCTACGGCGTATCTCATAGTCAAGTCGTAGTTTTGGCACGTAAAACCCCAGAATTCAATTCAACCGAAGAAGGGATACAAGGTGAGACAGGCTACTTACGGTGGTTTCATCTTCGTGAAGAACTTGGTCATATTCGCTCATGGCTACGCAGAAGATTATGGCAGTGACGTCTTCAAAGCAGTGGATCCACTTCTTCCGTTCGGACCGCTGTCCTCCCACGTCAAACAATCTGCAATAGCGGCAGAAGAGCCTCAGGCAAGAACGCACTCACTCTGGTCTAATTCGGTTGGAGATTTGTGGTTGTTATACAGCCTGCTCAAGCGGCACTGGCCAGATACCTTTCTCAGTTGGATCTTTTACAAGACACTCGCATTCTCGCACTTCAATTAATCTCTTAGTATTTTTCTTGGTATTTAATTTCGTTAGCACTCTTTTAGCCAGGTGAAACTAATATATTGACAGTGACAGTGATTTGACATCCTTTTGAATGTGGCGGCGGCAGTATAATGCATAGTACAATTAAGTGTTTCGCAAGAATTTCAGGCAACCACATTTTCACCATCAAATCAAGGCATGCTGAGATCTTACCCGGCATTCGTCGAATTATTTTGCTGTTCTACAAAGAATCGTCCAATTCGCTGTCGCGAATCTGATAATTAAAGAAAGAAATACTGAGGTGCCATGTTCTCTGCCGCAAGTCACGAAAGTATTGCGTGAAATTGCCGGTCTCATACAGTGAACGAAGGCAACTTATCCCTGACCTACAATAACGTGCTGTACTCTTTAGCACTGTGTATAAAACATTCTCTTCAGTTTAAAGAACGTGCATGAAATGCACACGACTTTGTTTTTATCGCATGCTGACACTTAAGTGCATATGAAGGCGAGTTCAGAGGTGCATGAAACTTGCAAAAATATTTATATTATAATTTAGATTTACGGCTTTGCGTGGGCACACGTTTCGAAGTTTAACAACAGTCTTTCGACAGCAGGGTCCACCTGTCTTTCTTAAAACGCGTACGATCAAACATGAGCGCAGACAGCTGTGGCGGTGTGCCCAACACGTGCGTACTGCTAACCCTACTCGACAAAGGGCATAAGCGTCATAACTTTCATCTGGAGTGTAAAAACTTTTGGAGAACATATGAAATCTGATAAAGTTGCATATTTATTATGAATGTCAAGAAAACAAACGATGACATGAAAGTTGAAGTAGTTCGGCGCTGTGGCACCAGTTGAACCGCTTCCCAGTTAGCACGAACATAAGTATCGTATGCTCTGCTAACCGCCATATGAAAATTTCAGCAGCAGCGAAACTTTCTTTTACCAGCCACGCTGGCTTAGCGGCTATGGTGTTGTGCTGCTGAGCATGAGATTGCGGGATCAAATCCCGGCAGCGGTGGCTGCATTTCGATGGGGGCGACATGCGAAAACGCCGGTGTCTCGTGCATTGGAGGCCCGCTAAAGATCCCCTGGGGGTCAAAATTAATCCGGAGTCCCTCACTACGGCGTGCCTCATAATTAAATCGTATTCTTGGCACGTAAAACCCCGGAATCAAATTCAAAACTTTTTTTTTGTTGAGACAAAGATGGAAAGAAAGTCATAGAATGATAAACGCTTCTCACTTCAGTGGGAATGCCGTGAAAGCACCTTGCGCTTTGCGATACTCTTAAATTCTGCAATAATGGCATACATTCGCACATCCTGCGCATTCAGAAGTTTTTGAGGGAGCACGAGCTGGATGCTGTGCATATAGAACTCGGCAAGTGACGGCAAGTGAATCTTTCATCTTTGGTAAAAACTTCGTTTGAGTTTTTTAAACATTGTAGTCATATGGCTAGTTCGAAGGCCTGTGGACGTTCAAGAAAAAATAACAGACAAAAAATTTGCCACCTCACTTTGCAAGACTAGTGACAATGAGCTACCGCATAAATGGTGCGACGTCCCTGGTGCTTTAGAATTAGAGTTAGCCCTTGCTCTTTGCAGTAAAAACACATTGCGCACCGGTCGAAACTGTGACTACGTGAATTAATTTGAAATGAAAGTACCTACACTGGGCAAATGAAGGGGCCTATTGCCAAACTATCAGGTCGGCTGATTCCCTATTATTATGCCACAAAGCGGTTGTTCATTGACTTATTGGGAGAGCGTTTTTCTCTTGGAACTTATACGAACAGATTGCCTAACGAACCATTAGGCGATTGGCCAGTGCATCATTAGGAGGCAGACCTAGTGGCTCTTTGGGCAATGTGGCACTTTATGCAATGCTTCACCGTGCTGTTTAATGGTTTCTAATGGTCCGCAGGAAGGCCATCTGGCAGTTCATTACTCAGCGAGCGGGCACATCGGCGGTTCACTATGATGGCTGGGCGATATTAGTGTCCCATCACGGGCTTCTGTCGCCTGGTGGGCATACCGAGGGTCACCCCAGTCGCAATACCTTCTACAACTGAATTGGCCGTTCTTGCAATGATGGCAGAGTGAGAGAAAAAAGGCGATGGCCAACACATTTAGATGCTGCATGTATCGACGCAACTTTCTGAAGGCCGTTAGCACTGTGTCAGCCTGTGTAGCACTGTGTAGATTTGCTGCATCACTGGATCAAAATGACATCTTGTACCGTAAAATGTAGCACTTAAAGCATATATGAGGATGACTCAGACTTCGTAATCAATGTGCAGAACCCTTGACGAGAAAAGAAAAGCAACGTTAGCACAGTAAATGTTTCAGAACCACATGAATCAGCCAAGTCACGCGCGAATGTAAGCTTTACTAGCGTATGTCGGCCCTTTAACGTTTTTAAAATCATCTAGTGAGCACTCAAAAGACACGAAAATATACCCTGAACTAAAAAAATGCAACACTTGCATTTTAATCTGGCGCGTTGTTAACGAACCTGGGGTACTACTGTGTGCGCTGTGGGCACTGCGCAATTTATTTAGAAGACGAAATTGGCGGCCTTGCGTGCCCAAATGTCGACAGGGATGCACTAGCATTCGGTTGCTGCTTACAAAGGTGCTTATGCAAACTCGCATGATCAGACGTAGGGTTCAAACCCTGTTCATGCTTACAGCCTATGTTCACTATTGACTCTATTCAACAAAAGTCATAAGCAACCTAAATTTCATGCCCACTAAGCCCACGTATCATGTGCGATCTTTATTTAACATTCAGCATGATTCCATGTATTCTCATATGATATGTGGTATTACTGCATATTTATGTCATGGTGCTTGTAGGCTTTTTAATAAAGCACAGTGCGTGTTATCTACTGTACTGAAGAACATTTTCAATGCAGGCTTGTTATTGGTACTCTAGGTTTACTGACAATTTGTGACTCACCAAGGTACTCCTAAATCATAGAGGATCACAGAAAGGAAACTTACTTGAAATTTAAGTTCTTAAAGGAAAAGTGAACCTCTACGATGCCCGTCGTTTTGACTCTTGTCCGTAGAATGTCCTGTTCTGTTGGCATATAGTCTTTCTTTCCCAGACGGTCTAAGTCGTCCAAAAAGCTGCGCAGGGGGGAATAAAAATGATTAGCAACAGCACTGTAACATGTGGGAGAAATCACACTATTGTCATAGTATGGTGCCTTTTATGTGTCATTCGCTTACTAAAAGATGTAAAGAGGCGTATGCCTTTCGCGTATGCGTACTGTTTACACGGCCACATAGAAAACGAAGTCGTTGAAACGCAAAAGTCGTAAAAGAATTACTTAAATTTAAGTTCTTATAGAAAAAATGAGATACTCATAAATTTGACTATCATCCGTAGAATGTTGACTATGGTCATAAATTGTCTGTTATAACGTGAAAATACATAAAACATCTTTTCACATCTTGAAAATACATCAAACTGCTTCTTACACCATATTCCTCGCCGAGGAGTCATAAATAAATATACGGCGGATGGCTCATTTATCAAAGCGTTTTATTTACTAATTTAGCAGGAAATTTCGTTGGTACCAAATATTAACAACGTGCGGGTACAGTGTGCATGCAGAACCTGCTTGGTTGGTGAAAGCGTGTGCGCCGTCCCAGTTTCCTGTCATGACCGCCAAGCCATGCTGTGATGACGCAGTTACAAAGAAATGCGAAATGACATTGGCGACTACTTTGCAAAACTGCTGCTACAATAGGAAGGGCTACTATGTGCAAAATGAAGACGCCTGCATCGGTTCCAGCTCAGCGCCAATATTATGCGATCTATTGCTCGCACGATGTGACTGGAATCTGGAGGGCGAACAAATAGAGTCGACAGCGTTTAAAGCTCTTCAGGTATGCGGGCGATCGTGTTGCGTTCTTCAAGACTTTTGAGCTCATTGCATCCTGAAGAAGTGCAAGAAATCTTAGCCGTTTTCCTCCACTGTTTGTCCCGCCTGACCCTAACCAATGAGCTACCAGCTGGATGCCAACTTCGATTCCTCGACTTGGTGCTTTGTTTCAACTAGACCCACATTTTCTGGAACTACGACTCGCACTCAAATAAGAGCGTGCTTCCGTTCGCGTCAACATACTCTTAGTTAGTAAAACGTGTTATTGCCTCTGCTGTCTTGTGCAGATTGTGCCCGCATCAAGTTTAACCTCCACCGGTTTTCCTGGCCAACGCCTGAGAAGCTTGGCTTAACATGTACTGGCATATTCCTTTCGAGACTCTAAGGCAGCAATTTAAAAAGGCAATCTCATGCAGTGCTGGCATACCTTATGGCCATGTCGTTATCTCAAAATACTAAAAAAAAAAAAAAAAATCTGCGGGAAGCAAATGCATCTATGTACTGTTTTCAGCGCCTTACAAACCGGCAGTCTTATGCGGGCGCGTAAGCATAGTTGGTTTAGACTAACCAATTCTCGACAAAACAATACGAACCGGTCTGTGCAGTGCAAGACAAATGTTGTCTATGAAGTCCCTTTTACGTGCAGAAAAGCCTATGAAAAACAAACTGGAAGGGGACTAAATGACAGGTTTCGGCCGCATTCCCACTCACTGAAAGGAACAACAGGCAGCACGCTGACTTTGCCTTACAACGTATGTTGGGCTGTTCGCTTGTAGAATTGGCGCCTCTCTCTCCCGGTTCTAATAATGTAACAGTCAATTCGTGCTCTTGTGCGATCTATGGTGAGGGTATCAAAATATGAAACCCCCCTATTTGCGCCCCCGTGCCCCTTCTGTGTCTCTTGATACGAAGGCGGATGCAATTTTTTGGCGACACACAGGTCTCCACAATACACTTTATTTTTTCATGTTGTGTGATGTGTGTTTTGTAGCTTTATGCATGTATCTGTCGTGTGTCCCGTGTGCATCCTTTCATTTGTCATCGCATTCACCTGAAGTAGCATGCTTGGCCTGCCGCTAGTGAAACGTCTCCTGTTTTCATCAGAGGCTCTCTCTCTCTCTCTCTCTCTCTCTCTCTCACGGTGTCTTTGATCAGGCCTGTTCACAGCGACAGTACCGGGAACAGCTACCACGTGAGATTTGGGAGGCGTATATCTTTCAAAAGAAAGTACCGCATTTGTCGGCGCGGCGTTGGCATTATTACATAACAAGGCGATTATATATCCCGACAGCCTGTAACTTCCCGCTGGGGCCTTGAAGGTATTGAAATAAATAAAAAAAAATAACTAGCATTTTGCTTGGGGCTTGCGCGCCTTGTCACCCACCATTCTTTTCTTTGCCTCTATTACCTTTACTTTTGTTATTGTTGTATCGTTTCTTTTTTGTTTTAGACGTCTACAATAGTTATCTACTAACCTTGTTACTCCTTTGCGTACTCGGTTTATTAAATGCTTGTCAATTTATCCGCCCAATAGTTCTACTTCACTTTACCGCAGCTGCCAGCCGACCTTTCGTTTTTGTTCATTTTGCTGGATGACGTAGAAATTATAGCACTGTGATGTTGGCTATCGCCAAATACCCTCCCAGCCTTTTTCACCGTAGATGTGCCTATCTTTCCTATTGATATAGCATCAGTCGACAGTCAGCGCCTTTGTTGCATGTGTTGTCTGTATTCTTGCAGTCCTGTTTGTCCTGAAACACAACGTGCGCTGTGTTTCAGAACGTTCAGAAACGTTTTTTGTGTTAAGAAAAAATAGTCTCAACGTATTCTTTCTTCTAGAATCTGTAATTAAAGCGCTAGAATTAGTGCTTTATCCGCCGTATCTTATTTATCGGTTCAGTGCGAAATGCATGCGTGAATAGTGGTCGCAACTTGAATACAGGTCGGAAATCATTCGTACTAAGCACGAGGTTCCTGTAATTGTAAATCGTGGAACCATTGGTCGACAAGACAGCTACGAAGGTAGTTCCCTAACGACACTTCCTGAAGGACTCAAAAGTCGCACAAAACTAATAGATAAAGGTTTTACGTTCCTGTTTCCACGTTGCTGTCTATGTTACGGGGGTACTACACATTACAATGTTCCAGCACGGGCAATGCGCGACGAATTGTACAGCGACCAGCAAACCCGTCTGCAGCAGGGGAGCGATGCAGCAACAAGCGCGTTTGCGGCGTCCACCGTAGGCCGCTATAGCTCGAGAAAACAGGCGTTCCCACATGGAGTATTGTTGATACGCGACTCGTGCTGCTCGCTATACAATTTGCTTTCACAGCCCCACTTTATCGACGATCGAGGCGAGCCTCATAAGTCACCAGGATGAAGAGTGAAAGCGGGCGTTATCGCCTTGCGCGACATATCGCCGACTGCAGCGGCGGTCTTCGCTGTACAGAAGGTATGGCGAGCAGCGATGGCCTGCCAATAAGGGCACCGCGCTTGCTGAGAAGGAAATTGACTCGACCTAGCGACCCCCACCACTAGAGGGCGCAAGGGCAACCGCCCATGCACTCTACACAAGTGAGCGATTATCGTAAATTAAAGCTTCGAAGTTATCTTTTTAGCTTAATTTCAATTCATTTATTTTATTTTTATTGTTACAGTCAACGTCTGATGCTATCATTGTAAAGGTAAGGGAGAAGTAGTTGGCATCGCCCCATGTGGCAACGTCAGCTGCGAGTACATTTAATGGGGAAAAAAATAAAAGAAGAAAGAAAGCACCTCGTTGTATTTTCTGTTTCCCCTTCTGTCTGACCTTCTACTCGTGCCATTGGCGGAAGCCAGTGTAGCTACAGCAACTGCAACGATCTTCCCGGTTTCCGACGTGACATTGTGATTTTCAGGTTTAATTTAGGCTCACATGACGCAATACCTCTACGGGCAAAATTTTCTCGATCTAGCCACAGCATGCGATAGGAAAATTAATTTCTTTTTAAATTTTTAAATACAAAGCCTTGACAAAACAGTTTGGAAAGAAAATGGCAGTGCAGCAGCAGACGCCGATTCACATTTTCTGTCACGATAATCTCTCCAGACTTTAGAGGGGTTCCTTGTTCATTTCATCTACGGGCACGCGAAGTACTTTGTGCAATGTACTTCCTGGCTTCGACAATCCCGTGAATGATAACAACCACGACGATCATCATGGGCCTAAAATGAGCGTTTTTCTTTCGAAGCTCATTGCGAACTCTGCCAGAATGATGGGATCGAAATCCGCCGTAGCGACGGAAAGGGTAGAAGCCGCCGCCGCCGCGCGGGGGGAAGTGGCGCGGCAGAGCACAGTGCCCATTGTAGGCTCCGCCGCCGGCACGCTCCAGAAAGAAAGGAAGAACGAGCGCTACCTCCTTTCTAAAACAGCGCCCTCCTGGGTGGTCGCAATCATCGATCGAATGGGGCAGGCTTTGAATAAAAGCTTCTCCCGCTATTTTCTGTTTCCCAGAACCTCTCTAACAAGTGTAGCGGAAACCGCAAGCCGGCGCCGTCGTCCACTTTGAGGCTTCCCTGCGACCAGGCTCTCCGGATTCCTCGCGTGCTATAGTTAGCTCGGCGGAGGCGTTCATCCCAGTCGCTGACAGAGAAGCGCCTGGGGACCATTCAGAAGAGCAAGGTTACGTCATGCAGCTCGCGCCGAACGCGGCGCGTCTTCCCTCGCTGTAAATGGGCAATCTTTGCTGGGCCAATTGACAAGAAAAACCCACGAGGCTCCTAACGAGCAGAGCGGGAATCACGCCGCCGTCGCCGAGGCAACTAGCCCGCGCTCGCTTTCGGCCCCAGCGCATGCGGAGAGCTCGGGTCGTTCTTTTACACGACCGCTTTCAAGTAACTCTGATGCGAGCCACGAAGCGTGTACGCAGAAACCTCGCCAAGACTGCCGGGCACCTGCAATCGCTCGCGCCACGGCCGCCCTGCTGGCCAGTCAATCACGGCTGACGCAGCGCGTCCGGTACAGGCGCCTTATGACCGGAAAGGATTAGGACAGCGTGGCCCCAGCCACCATCGGAAGCGAGCAGAGAAACGCGACCTTGCCGGCTCTAATGAAACACAGTGCCCTCTGCAGCTATATAGTGTGCAAGGCCATCGGTAAACCCGACGTAAACGGAATGTAAATAAGAAAGTTAGACCTAAATATAGATATGTGGAAGGATTAGGGACTTTTCCCGCTCTTGGCTGCTCGGACCAACACCATTTGTAAACGGTTCCAGGGGAGGCGGGTGCAGCGTCCTTCAACGCACGTAATTACGTAATCAGAGAAAAAATGTGACCTTCAGAAAATGCTCGACGCGAGAAGGTGTCTGAAGTGAGAGCTGAAAATATGAGTCTTAATGAAATGATTTCAGCTAGCTGGGTATAAAGCAAGCAGAACAGAAAAGATTCGGGATCGCTTGCAAGGCAGCTGTTTTCATGCGCTGATTGAAGGCCAATAAAATGCAAAAAAATAAACGACAATAACATAACAAAATGGTAACTTGAAGGGTTGCTCTCTTTACATGAAGTGTTTACTTGGTGTTTAAGTTTTCTGAACGAGTCGTTAACGCTTTTCAAATGACGATTGTTGCTATCTGTATAGGTAAAAACCACTGTTGGAGTTCTCAAAGAGTATTAAAAATAGATAGCAGTAGAGTTGTACATGAATATGTTGAGGAAGACAGACCTAAGCACGAATGCTTAAAAACACACGTAATTTCGAACTATTATCGTTGGTCAATGCGTTCAAAATATTCATGGCCCCTTTCTTGCCGATCTGGAGCAGAAATGAGCGCTTGCCTGCGTCTGTGCTGGCTGTGCTGTGCTGTACCGGTAGCGTATTACATCTGGAAGCAAGTGGTAGCGACGGCGGAATCCGAGAAGCGCAACTTTACTTAGTAAGAATTTAATACTCACTACTTGGCGGAGTCGTTGAGCTGATACTCGTTGGAGCGCCCAAAACACTCTTGCACCCCGGAGTCTGTCCATAGCCTCTTCATGGCACTGAGCAGTTCCTCAGAAAAGGGTTCCGTGTCCTCCATACGCGCCACGACGTCAAACACCATCTTGGCGTCCGCCTGCACCAGCAACCAACGCAGCAAATCAGAACAAGCCGGTTTCAAATAAGCAACTGTATTTTGAAGCGCAAACAGTCCGCAACACTTAAGGTACGTCCTCACTTGCGGAAATAAGCGCGCGCAAGGCGGTGCGCTTATTTCGGCAGAGCTTGTGATGTCGTCTTCTCGTCTCGTGTCCCGTCTACGTTTTGCGCTGTGAACGCCAGGATGGAAAACCAACAAGCCCAAGCTGCTATTCTAGAGAATTCTTGCCGCAAAAGCGCCTTCCGCGGCGCGCGTCTTTAAGCGCGCTGCCTTGCGCGTGCTTATTTCCGCAAGTAAGGACCGTACCTTCACAGTCTAAGAATCAAGGGAGCTCTGGTGACTCCTGTTGCGGAAGTAAATGCGCGGGAATAAATGCCTCAAACGGTTACTGTTCAAAGCGGGCGTGCGTGCGCGCGTGCGTGCGTACATACGTGCGCGTGTGGGCGGACGTGTGTGTGTGAAATGCCGCTCACTCAAACCATGGTTTTCAGACGTCACAGCAACACTTACTGACTGGCTGACTTTGTTTAATCACAGGCAACAAGTTAGAGATCACAAATGACAACGTGATAGGAAAGACGAAACCACCGAGATGAAACAATAATTACAAAGTGTGGTTTGACTCGCACCTGCATTCAAGATTGTAAGTGCATTGCTTGCCCCACGAAGAATGCCCAAGCTGCAGCTGCAGCTGAAACGCAGTTAGTATCGAAGTATGCGCACTTCGACCGCTGGCGTGAGCTAGCTGTAAAGAATGAGCTGCAAATTATTCGAACGCACTAGTCCTATAGCGTTCTATGACCTTCTCTCATCATAATAAAGTTGAAATTGAATAAAATCAGCTAATTTATTCCCATGCACGAAGCGAATAGAAACGGAAGGAAGCGAATGTGATACGAATAACTTCTCTTAATGAAAGGGTTCGTAAGATCCTTACTTGAGTGAACAAAGCGGAAAACTCTCGATTACTTTTGTTATTACCTGCGCTCATGCTTCCCAAAATTTCAAACATCCTGCTTTTTTTTTTTTTTTTTTGCTACCCGCCAACTGCACGCACCGAAATTTCGCATTGCAAGACTGAGATTCGTGGAGAAAATGACGGCAGGTCAACCTCAGCAACAACAAGAGAAAGTAAACGGAAGAATCGTCTGGTTGCAGCCGCGGCGCAGCGCGCCCATCTGGATGCTGGCACCGCGTATCGATCGACAGAAACACGCCGAAGAGGATAAGAAGCGCTGCTGTTGTGTACTCTGCACCGAGATGGCGGTGCAGTTTTTCTCTCCCACTCGAGGTACTCGCTTGTCGTCCGCAAAAGACTTCTCCACTGCAAGCTTGCTGTGAATCCTTTCTCCTGTCCTCGTTTCACTTGAAGGGCTGGAAAGACCGGTGAGAACACGCTGCCGGGCTACAGCTAGATGCCGATGAAAAAAATAATAATAATACTAAGCATTTAAAAAAATAATATACACAGAAACACTCAGCGGAAGGAAGCAGGGTGGAGCACAAAATGGAACGTGATAAACAGTTCGTTTGAAATTTTTCCAGCTCTTGATTTGGCGTCTTGGGGCACGCTGAGGCTTGTCAGACAAGCACGGAACTGAAACAGGCATGCAACAGTTCAAATTTCTGCTGCCCTTTGGTTCGTTATAAGTCGTTTTTTGTTATTTGTGTCGATCCGGGTTACCGACTCGTTTTACGTCCAGGACAGCTGAACGAAACGGAAAATGATAACGCGACCCTACCGGCATAATAATGAAAAAAGCTTCGGTTTTGGCTTCCAGCCTATGTTGCAGTTTCGAGGCCCTTATTCAAAAAGGAGGTCATGCGTAAGGGAGGGTTCGTAAGAACAGGCGCCATTCAATCGTAATAGTGAAAATTATATTGGGGAAAGCGGATGGCGAATGAAAAAAAGGGAGTTCTTACAGAGAAAAAAAATTTTTGAGAATTGAGACCTAGTGCCGTGGAGAAAGTGATGACAGGTTAAAATTCTTTTTAAACGGCCCCTAGACCACCCAGAGGTCAAAATTAAGTTGTGGTGTTGCAGTTGTGCAGGAGTCTGCAGAAACACGTATACGTGTTTCTGTAGAGTCTCGCGGCTATAGCCGCGAGACTCTTTCGAAATGGTGCCGTAATAACGGAGTTATACCCGTTTGATGATCGAAACGCGGCCCACGCTCGTTTCGCTCTTTGCTACGCTCCATTCGTCGGCTGGTCTCCTCCTCGCCGTGTGCTCCTGCAAATGTCACGTGACGTACTTCATCACCACGACTCCACGCTTCCCTGCTACCCGCTGTTGCCGCCGTGCTGGCCCGTGCTCCTGCGAAGCGTGCCGCTTGGACCCTGCGTTGCGCGCACGTCTAGAAAGGCTCGCCTATATAATGGATCCGTACGGTGACACGGCGTGCCGAAGCAGCCCCGCTGGAGGTGAACAGCCGCCATCACCGCCTTCCCCAGATTGTGGCGACAATATTGGTTGCTACTTTCTGCTGTTTTCGCCCACTGGCTGTTAGCCCGTACCGGTCTAATCACATCACCGATGCAGGTGCGCGTGCCGCACCGAAGTGGCGCTCTCAAACACGTAAATCACCGTGGCGCTATGATTCTGGCGGAACTCCAATGCGCTCGAGCCAGGCATTGCGCATGGCGTCATCACGAGGCATCCGGTGTCGCGTCGTTTCGTTTTTCCAGTCGGCGCTTTTGCAGCCAAGCACCATCCTCTAGTCAATGCGCAACACTATCGCACTCTGTTCGCGCAGCTAATCAGACCGTTAAGCACGCGTGTGTTGGAATGCGAGCTATTTGGCACTTTTGTTGCGGGTCGTCGTTACCAATTCGGAAGTGCGCACAAGCGAGCAACACGACTAGCAAGAGCAGAGAGCGCACGTACTTGCTAGTTAGAGTGTAGTAGGTTCTTGTTCGACCAATACACAGCGCCTGCTCCTGGTGACATCACCAGACATACCTGGCGACGTCACGACGAGCGCACGGGATACCGGAATGACCCGGAGAGGAGCACGGTCGCGTTTCTTTTTTATTATTATCTCGTGGCGAATCTGCGGCGCGTAGCGCTGCAGCGTTCGGCATCGTTGATCGTGACGGCATTCTGAACTCGATGCGCGTGTTTACTCGAAATGTTTAAAAAATATCAGAGGTGGTTTAGGGGCGAGAGAAAACAAAGACAGGAAAGGCAGGGAGGTCAACCAGAAGAGCATCCGGTTTGCTACCCTACACTGGGGGCAGGGGAAAGGGGGAAAGAAAGAGGAAAAAGGGAGAGAGTAAACACTGAGTGCGTGTGGGAGAGACACCACACAGAGGGACACTTTAAACGGTCTCTTAAGCCGGTGCACTTCAAGTATTGCACTAGTGCACGAATCGTTCTTCGAGCCAGTGACGGGTGTGGCCACGGTCCGAGTATCTCTGACTCTGTGAAGGGTCTCGAGTCCGGTCGGTGTAATGCTGCCCGCAGAGACAGGCGTTGGACATCGTAGCGAGGGCAGGTGCACAATAGGTGCTCGATGGTTTCCTCGCACCCACAGGAGTCTCACATCAGGCTCTGGGTCATTCCCAAACGATAGGAGTATGCGTTCGTGAACGCCACTCCCCGCCACAAGCGGCACAGCAAGGTTGTTTCGCCGCGGGAAAGGCTAGATGGCAGTTGTAGCCGTAGCGTGGGGTCTAGTTTATGTAATCGGCAATTGAAGGCACTTGAACTCCAGAGCTCTTGTGACTTCTTGCGTGCAAGTAGGCGAAGTTCCCTGGCAGCGTCCGACCTCGCCAAAGGTGTTGGGCGCATCTGTGTACCTTCGTGGGCAGACCGAGCAGCATTATCAGCTAGGTTGTGGCCGACGATGCCACAGTGAGCAGGAATCCATTGATACATAATGTGGTTCCCTCTTTCTAGAGCATGGTGGTGCACTTCCCTGATGCCAGATATTATCTGCTCGTAAGTTCTGTGCTGTAATGCAGACTTGATACTGTGAAGAGCTGCCTTAGAATCACAAAATACGACCCACTTCTCTGTTGGCTCTTCAGTGATGTACGTCATAACGGCATGGAGAGCTGCAAGCTCTGCCGACGTAGATGTAGTCATGTGTGACAATTTGAATCTAACTGTAACCTGCCTAGCTGGAACAACGAATGCTGCAGTTGACCTGGTAAGTGAGGTCGAACCATCGGTATATATATGAATGTGGTCATGATACGTCTGGTGCAGTAATAGGAGCGTAAGTTGGTTCAGCGCCGGCGGCGGATGATTGGACATTTTTTTGTAATTCCAGGAATAGCAAAATTCACTTGAGGCTGTCGCAGGCACCGCAGGGGAGATGAAGGCTTCGCCACAGGTGTAAAAGATGTCGGTATGTACTCTTGATGAGCGCTAATCACTCGTGAAAAGGTCGCTTGAGGTCTCTCGGCTGGTAGGGAGGCCAAATGATGGTCGGGCATCCTTAATAATAATATATAATATATGGGGTTTTACGTGCCAAAACCACTTTCTGATTATGAGGCACGCCGTAGTGGGGGACTCCGGAAATTTTGACCACCTGGGGTTCTTTAACGTGCACCTAAATCTAAGTACACGGGTGTTTTCGCATTTCGCCCCCATCGAAATGCGGCCGCCGTGGCCGGGATTCGGGCATCCTTGACAGATGGCGAATGTGCACTCTGAGAGAGTCGACAGCTACATGTGTCTGGATTATATGGTCTCCCGCGATGGCACTTGTTGCTGCTGTTGAGGTGCACCGAGGCAGCCCTGAACACGTGCGTAGAGCTTGACCTTGTATGCTCTCCAAAGCGCGAAAGTTCGTCGTGCATGCATTTGACAACATTGGTAGACTGTAACGTAGGAGTCCGGGAAACAGTACCCTATATCGCTGCATCATAGAATGAACTGGTGTACCCCAGTGTTTCCCGCAGAGAAATTTGAAGATCTGAGCAATGGCAACTAACTTCTTCAGAAGACGCAGTGAGGGCTCCACGAGAGGTTGCGGTCAATGATGACGCCCAGAAAGCGATGCGTCTTAACATACGATACAGCTTGAACATTGATTGAAACTGGATACAATGACATTTGTTTGCGCGTAAAACCAACCAATGCGCACTTTTCAGGAGACACACTAAGGCCTTGTTCTCGTAGATAAGACGCCGTCATGGTTGCCGCCCGCTGAAGCCTGGCTCGTACCTGAGGGCGTGTCACCGCAGATGCCCAGATGTAAATGTCGTCGGCATAAATTGAGACATGAACTGTCTGCGGTAGGTACTCCGCTAGTCCTACCAGGACGAGGTTGAACAAAATAAGGCTCAACACTCCACCCTGCGGCACACCACGGCAGATGTAATGGTCTGAAGTTGGGCCGTCTTCGGTCTGTAAGAAAAAGCACCTCTCAGTCAAATAGTCATGAATCCAATGATACATCCGGCCACCAACTCCAACAGCCTCAAGTGAGTTCAGTATGGCCTCATGGGCGACGTTGTCGTATGCTCCTTTTATATCTAGAAAAAGTGCCACTGATAGGTGCTTGAAGCTTTTTTTTTTGATTTGGACCCAGGT
This sequence comes from Dermacentor andersoni, assembly GCF_023375885.2. NCBI lineage: Eukaryota > Metazoa > Arthropoda > Arachnida > Ixodida > Ixodidae > Dermacentor > Dermacentor andersoni. The sequence continues at coordinate 152,753,005 of NC_092814.1, forward strand.
TACGATGTCAATGACGTTGTCGATGGACGATCGACCTCGACGAAAGCTTGTCATGGCGTCCGGATAGATGTTGAATCGCTCTAGGTACAATTCCAAGCGGGCAAGAATCATTCTTCCCATCCCTTTGCCGACGCAGCTCGAAAGCGCAATCGGACGATATGATGAGAGCTCAAGCGGAGACTTTCCAGGGTTCAGAATGGGGATCAAGCGGCTCGATTTCCATTGTTTAGGAACGGCGCCGTTCTGCCAAGACTCATTGTAGTAGTTGAGCAGCTCATCACGTGCGTCATGTCCAAGGTGGCATATGGCAGCATAGGTGATGCCGTCAGGTCCTGGTGACGACGAACGCCTGCCGGTCGCCAACGCAGCATCGAGCTCTTCGAGTGGAACTAGCACGTTCATTTCGGGTACACGTGCCTCAGGGGTGTCATTCAGTGCTGCGTTAGTAATGATGGCCACGGACCCAGCAACCCGTGCACAGAACTCTTCAGCCACTTGAAGTTCCGAGCGGAGTTGGTAGAGGGCCAGAGCAGCAAATGGCTTCCTTTGATGCGGAGATGAGCGAAGACCCCTAATCGTTCTCCATATGTGCGAGAGCGATTTTCGGGGATCAAGCGACTGAGAGAAAGTTTTCCATCGCTTGTCTTCCAATTTATCCATACGACGCTGGACTTTCTTTTGTATACGTCGGGAAGCCCTCAGATCCAATACGGACTTCCTGCGCCGATACCTCATCTCCGCCTGTCGGCGTGCCGAACGCAGCCTCTCCAGTTCCATGTCCAAGTCTGTTCGCCTTGCTGACCTTGTAAGCGAGCAGATGGATGTTTTCAATGCCTCTGCGATTGCTTCTTCGATAGTCAATGAAAGGCCTTCCCGACATGCGTCATCCATATCCTTCTTAAACTTTGACCAATCAACTGTACGCAGGACAGCAGAGGAGCGTTGCTCAACTCCTTTAATCTTTATGTACGTTGGAATATGGTCGCTTCCATGTGTTTTTATGTCCGTAAACCATTGGACGCCAGAGGAAAAGCGCCGTGACACCAAAGTTAAGCCCAAGCAGCTACTGTAGGTCGTGCCTCGCATAAATGTAAAGCTGCCGTCCTTCACACAGCACAAATCATGGTCGGCAGCAAAGGAGGCAAGACTCCTGCCTTTGGAGTCAATTTTAGTGCTTCCCCATAGCTGGTGATGCACGTTAAAATCACCTGTGATAACCCAGGGGCCACGGTTCATTAGTAATACTTTCTTAAGTCATTCGCCTTCAAAGTGACCCGCTGGGGATATGTAGGCTCCAATTAGTGTAAATGACGCATCCTTTTTTTGGACATTCAGGCAGACATATTGGTTGTCGTCATGAGGCTCTACCGCGTTAGCGACATATGTAAAGTCCGTGCGGATGCAGATGATTACGTTCGTGCTCGCACCGCATGTGGACGAGACGAAAGATTCGTAATCGGACAGTCTGAGGGGAGTTGATGTATTTGGTTCGCAAATGACCAGTATGGGGAATCGATTTGTAAAAGTGAATTGGCGAAATTCTGCTATACGGGTCCTTAGACCCCTGGCATTCCACTGAAAGATCGATGCACGTTTAAGTTCAGTGCGGAAGGGGACTATTGGTCGAGCCATGATGCGTTAACGATGCTAACAAGCACTGGTTTTAGTGCATATAGTATTTGCAGAGCACTTCGAGCTGCTTTGTAAACACCAGCATTAATATTATTCATAGTATCTTTAAATTCCGCAGCTTACTAGGGGCTCGCAAAACCTCGTCAGCACCAAGAATTATGTATTATTATTGATATACTCATGACAGCTGACCGGGTTTCATCTTTCGTTTTTTTTTCTTTCTTTTTCTTTTCCCTTTTTTTTTGGAGATCAGGTTTTGAGAGCATTGAGAGTGATTTTCCGTAACGGGACGCTTCGACGCACACTACACGGGTATCATAAATCTGTTCGAGCGAAGGCAGCGAATATTTTGGACACTTGGTTCTTTAACACGCTTTAAAATTGTAGTTCACGAGCGTTCTTGCATTCCACCCGCATCGGACGCAGCGAGCTCAAAGCCGCGCCCCTCGAGACGATGTTCTGCTAACGTCACCGAGCAGTTGGCAACCATCGAGCTGCCACATCGAGGAACATGGAGCCGCAACACGACGGCTGTCCGCTGCTGAGTGACGTAAGCAGAACGTCACCTTTGAACTCGCTGCTGCTTCCCAGCCTCGGTTGAGCGCGCTTTGATGGCCGAAATTCTTCGTGTCACAGTTCCGCAGCTAATCGCATTTTTTTTTTTTTTTAGATCCAGAAGTTGATATTGCTTGTACGGAGAGTCCGCTTCAATAGCCCATTTACGATGAGCCCGCTGAAATAAAAGAAAATCTTTAAAGTTAATACAGTTCTGCTAATTAGCAGCTAATTACCTCGTATCACACGTCACATCATGGTGGTTAGCAGAGACGGCATGCCTCCGTAGGAAGTGTCTCCTTATTCTTCAAAATGTTTTTTTTTTTTTTTACTAATACCTAATGCCTACGTAGAAACAGCCGGTATATAAAATTGCGGGGACACCCATCGGCCCTATGACGCCCAGTAGTGCTTGTTCTCGTAAGGTAGCCGAAAGTAAGCAGCGCTTCGTTTGGCCATTGCTTGGAAGGGATACCAACTTGGAGGCGAAGTACTAATAGCTTCTCCTCAAGGTGTTAAACTTAAGCGAGATTGTTATGGCGTCCTCCGCGCCATAACCAAATTTCTTGCTTGCTGTTCAGGTCCGGCTTAATGTTACGCATCCAGCTTTTAACAGTGAAATGGAGATTGAATGAAGACCAACAACATACTTCTCTTTCGTTGTTTCCGAAGCTAATGCCCAAGTTTGGCATGGCTCTGAGGATGGCCACCATGGACTGTATGGTGTTGCTGTACACCACTGGTTTGTACTGCTTGAAGTCTTCCTGTGTGAAGCCACTGTCGTGGATAATTCTGCACAGAAGTAGGAAGGAAAAAGAGAAAACGCATCAGCGAAAACGTGCCGAGAAGAAGACCGCACATTAGCTGCCCCGCTCTACCCTCTTCTCTCATGACACGTATTGTCTTTCTCTGTTAGCTTAGATGACTTGAGCAGCAAATGAGGATTTGGCTGCCGGTACTTTACGCTTAAGAAAAAGAAGGCAGTTTGTCCAGCAAGATGTAGATGTCATTGAGGTGACGATAAGTCACGTTTAAAGGGCGTTTGTGTCTCTGCGCAAAAATCATGGCCATGCTACATGCACATCCACCCACACATGTTTACAAGGCACAGCTTCCACGGCAAATGTGAATTTCTGCTCCGCTAAGGCATGACGCTTCTAATTTATGAGACCAATCTGTAGGCCACAACGGTCACATACTGAAACCTTTAATTTCGGGCTATGTGCCCAAACTACGCTGGAATTCAGCTTTGGCGCGGGAATACCCTGACCCGTAAACTTTCGTGGCCAGCTGCGCCTTCGTGTGTAATTGACGTTTGGCATGAGTCCAACGCAACATAGACAAAGCCAAGCTCGCTTCTAAATAACTTCGTCAATTATAACTAATAGCGTGCTTCTAGTATTCATTGCTAAGCCAAAACATGCAAATAGCACAAAGAAGCGATAATGCGCTATTTTCCCTCCTACGTGCTAATAGTAAGACGCACAAAACCAGGTAGGGTGTTGCCTCGGCGGCGGCCATTATGGACACCCCGACCTAAGGTTTTCGGTAATTCCGCAGCATATTAACATAAAAAATATGCCCTCTACACGCGATACTGTGCGGTCCATGCAATACCTACTAAAGAAGCGAATAATCAATGAAACCAACAAAAGCATCAATAATGGAAGTGTTTTCACTGTAGGGGACCATTTATTTTATCACTGCATTTATATTCATGACGAGGGAAACAGAATAAGGATGGAAGAAAAGACAGCATGGCACCAGTGGCAGTCGGTCCCGAACGTCTGTGCGTCGTGTGCTGTTGTCTTCGACGTGCAGTCAAATTACGCGCACAGTCGCCCATGCGCTACAATAACAAACGCTTCTATTCCCTTCTTCAGCTTCAGCGAATGTTGGCCGCCATTACCCATCCCCTCTCTTTTGTTTTTGTCGAGTCTCTCATTTCCCTTCTTGCCCTCGTGAATTCCGCACATCGTCTTTGGCTGCATCATTTAATGCTCTCGAATAGAACTACGTCTTCCGCAACGCCTGGGAGTAAAAGGCGCCAATTCTACTCATGATTCGCTTCGGAAAAATAATAATAATAATAAATCTAATGATCGAACGAGCTCCTCCCTAATCTCGGGAAAAAGACCCCTGCAGTTTGTCGCCCTGACTCAGTGATTCAAGAACAGACGTTCACACGTCATCTGTGTTTCAGGTATTGCAAGATGTTGTATACAACAATCAAGCGCTTCATGTCCTTCCGCCGCTGCCACGCCTACCCCGGCAGAGATGGAGAGTACGCGCGCGTTAAAATTGGCGATTGTGTCTTTGTATTTAACCTGAAATTTCTCACGCTAGACCACATTATCGACGCTAAGTTATTGTAAGTGCCATATAGATTGCACGGTGAGAAATGAAATATATCTTTCCTTTCTCAGAGTAGTACAGCGAACCGGAAGCTTTCAAACAGGAAAGAGTCACCACAGGCGTCGATCTGTGTGCCTCAGACTCTAATAAGTGTTATCGCTAATATTCGAACGGAAATGAATATTCGACAATTTCGAATATTGAATTCTCGAATCAAATGCTAATCGAATAGCAAGGACTATTATATTCGCATTCGAAATTTGGAATATTCATGCACTCCTAAATATTATTGAACAAATTTCAATTGGGAGCTAGCTGTAATGACTACGGGAGTACATCACTCTGACCAGTGGCGGTCTTTAGGGGAAACCGGAAGGAGGCGAACAAGTCAGTCGCACTCCACATGTCCAACCTTCTTCTAACGTCTCTACTAGCTTTCTGAAAGCGTTTTTCTATTTCTTTCGTGCTGGTGGATCAAGTATGAGGGCATCGTCTTTTTCTTTCTTTCTTTTTATCCCCCCGGGTTACCCGCGACATAATGGAAATGAAATTATATTTAACCTCGGCGGCCCGTGTCATGCAGATACTGCAGCAGTTACTTATAACATCCGTTGTCCATGAGCCATCGTTCATAGTCGTCAGGTTCGCTAGTTCCTAAAATCTCCGAGTGCATTTGCGCGGACCGTCTTTGTCCCAAAGCAGATGGCGGGCATCATCGTTCTCGCACGAACAAAGGGCGAGAGCGAATAGTGGCAGAAAATATTCCATGGTTATGGTCAGGTCTTACAATAGCCAAGGATGCCGCGATGATTCTTCTCGCCCGATTCAAATCTAATATTATCATGCGGTTAGTCTCGGTTATAGCGAAGGAATAGTGCCGGTTTGAGCAAATGAAAAAGAAAAAGAAACAAGAAAAATAATATAATTGAAATAAAATTGTCAGGTTATTTGGATGTAGGTTTTGTAAATGCGAAATACCTGCATGGCATCTGCAGCTCATGAAATACCTGCAATTCATGGTATATATGCACTTCATAGTAGACACGTACATTTACAGAACAAGAAGATCCGGACTGCGCTCGCACGTGAAGCCAATGACAAATGTCTCTGTGGGAAGGTCAGCTCATAAATTCGCCTCTTGTTTTTTACTTCCCTTCCACACCCGAACACCCTGGGACAATAATTAATTGGCGGGACCAAGTTTCTAGTAAGAGCCTTTTCGTGCATTTATTTTGCCTCTTTTTTCAATTTATATTCAGTTGTTCCTGCACACGCCGCTTAAGAGAAAAAAAAAATATTGCTAGAACAAGCGCGCAGAAGCTAGAGCACGGGGTTTAAAATTTAAAGACTAAAAGACGTTTTCAGCTCCCAGCATTCACAGCAGGCGCTGTGTTAAATATTACATATGAACTTCCGAATGTCAAGGCATCAAGTAAACAACAGACGTGTTACCGTCAGTAAACACTTCATGGGCTTCGTAGTGCGAGACATTTATTTGTGCTTTTTTGTACTTAAGACGGGACTACAAAGGCTCGAAAACTGCTCTCCGGAGCTGAAAAACAAGCTTGACGTAATTTGCTGCAGCCGCCTTTTTTTTAGCCACGTTTCTCTTTTCCTTCCAATAAAAGATGCTTTTTGTTATTTGGATGCTTTCTCTGCAAGGATTTAGCCATAGCTGTCAGTACCAAATACGCCCACCTGGTTGGTCCACGGACTGCAGTATATCTTCAATAAATAAAAATAAAATAAATGCTGTGGTAGAATAGCCAGCTGTCTGATTGATTTGATCCTAATGTATATAGGCACTGCAACAATTGAGAGGATTTCTCTTCTAACTTATTGGACGTGTAGAACGTCGCGATGTCTCGTTTGAAGAGTTTTGAGTGTGAACACTCAAAAGGTAGACGCTTCTCGGAGCGTACCACCAGGAAACGTTGGCGCCTAATCAGAACGGGATCAATAAGTCTTCAAATCAAATAGAGATGTCTCGGAGTAATTCGTAAGCAAAATGGTTCGTTTCTAGAAAGTCTTAAAAATATATGAAACGTTATCCACAACCGCAGTGAGGCAGACACTTCAGCCGACGCATCTATTGAAAAAGAAAGTGGAAACAACGTACATATTTTGACGGCCTAAAGAAGCGAAAGATGAGGTAGGTGTACACAAGCAGACGAACAGTCAAGTGAGGTTTTGCAACATGGCAAACTTCGCGACAATTAAGGAAACGCGTAAGTCTTTGTGAAACCCGTACCATTTGGTGTCAGGAATAGGATGACAATAGTCATTGAGGTCCCAGTGGCATCAGCGTCAAAGTTGGTGGCATGTACTCGAACATATTAAAACACTGCAACAACTGCAGACAGGAGGCCATAGGAGAACTGGGGAGGAACTTATCAGCCCCACTCTTCCCACCGAGGGCGGCATTACCAGGTGAAAGAAAACCAGTTAAAAAAGAAGCTGTTGGCAAGGAAGAAAAGTCGTGTCTACTGGAGTGTGAGGATGATGAGATGGCAGAAGGCGCCCAAGAAGAAATTGCAGCAGTGGCGGGAACGCCGCAATAGAAGATCTTAGAAGAAGAAAGGTGAAGTCTCCTCTTCTGAGGTAGGTCGAGCTCGCGCGGAAGCCCGAGAATACCTGTGAATGTGAGAAGCCACTCGCGAGGCATCTGTCGCGCAGCGGTGCAGCAATTTACGTGTTTACAAAGCGAGGACGATGAGTCACTGCGATGGAGACCCTGGGTCGACGGCACCTCAGAGTTGGTGGAAGGCGTATCAAACTGAATAGGCGACTTGATTAAAGAGAAGGACGTCTAGGTTTGAGAAATCATCACTCGATCGCGAAATGCAGAAAAACTGGTGCACCAAATATCTGCGCCGGGCAGAAAAGACGTGTCTGCTATACGTTCATTTGTGAGTTTTGTTCGGAAGCGGCAGAGCCTGCAAGGTTTATTTCCATCGGTGGCGTTGAGAGACACACACGTAGAAGGCGGAATGCTGTGACAGTACGTGATGTCTATCGACGGCCGCACAAAAGGCTTTTGTTTTCCGCGAGAGAATGGTCCACCACCTGAAAGTCAAACCATGGCGTGCGACAATGTTTGGCCACTGCCGTTCCCTTCGGTCATCGCATCCTTAACTCAGAAAAGTTTACAGATACACGTGGTTTGGGACAGTCAGCCCTCTGGAAATGGAGGAAGTGGGTGGACCTAGATGATGGGGTATGCTTATGTAAACCAGCATTTTCTATGGATATTCCTCAATAACTATGGCTCTGAAGCAGTTGCCCGCCTTGTTATTTTTGGCAGCTAAGAAGAAAGAACAGAAACGAAGCACATAACTTTTTCACCTCCTATCTTCTTTTTCTAGTATATATGTGTAACTTGAACTTCTTACAATGGTACTGAATAGGAATGGTACGTTGAGCTGAATTGAAAAATCACACTTGTGAAATACCAGAAAAACGACCCAAGAGAGATGGGGTTGAAGTTTCCGCACTAGTTTTTCACGGTATCGTGAGGCTTGGACAGCGTCTGCTCAGGACCAGTTAATGTTTATGGATAAACAAGAATTACATTGTATTCCAAAGAAATCGGTATTGGAGTGCGAAAAGTGATTTCTGAGACTGAATCGAATGCCATTCGAATAGTGCCTAAAGCGCATAGAATTTATACGAACAGTTTTCAAATAGTTTTCGAACAATGAACAGCCTTTGAGTATTCAGAGTTAAGATCAAGTGAGCACATAGTTGCAGTATTGATATATATTATCGAACAATGATAATGCACGGCGTATTTTTCGTCGACAATTTCAATACAGACAGAGAGAGAGAGAGAAGCAAGCATTATTGAAATTCTGGAGATGTTAGCCTGGCGTTTCGCCTTACATGCTACTCTAGATTCTGGGCGATGATTATGATATATACAGTGATAAACACTTAACAGCACACACACACACACATACACTGTAGAGATATTTACAAAGTTTGATTAAGGCTCGTGTCCAACAAGAACGTCAGCAGCGCTTTAGTGGCACGTAACGCACAGGAGGTGCTTCGCCATGGGCCGAGAACGTGCCGCAGTTCCAAGCTTAAGAACCGTTGGAGGTGTAGTGTCGCCTTCAAAGACAGTCTCTCTGACTCATAACGGCAGCAGTCGCACAGAAAGTGTTGCAAGTCATCGGGGCGTTGCCTTCAAAGCACATTGGAGAGTCCGTCAGTTGCATCTTGCACTTAAAGGAGTTCATGTAAGCGACGTTGAGTCTGATGCGGTGTAGGTATGATTGGTCTCCTCTATTGCGACCTCGCGGCATGTAAAAGTTGCACGAGGGAGCTATCTTGTGTAGGGGTCCATGCTGGTGGCTTGCAACTGCGCAGAGGGATCACTGGAGACGCCAAGCGTGTGCTGATACCAGTGTCGCCGCGTCTTTTCTCGATAAATGTATCTGAACCAACATCATGAATACCAACTCTTGAGAGTGTGTAATGACTCAACAAAACAATACAAAATATTAACTCATAGAAACACCCGGAACTCGCCTGTAAGGAATTAAGGTCCTCTGGAGTAGTATACAAGGTGTTTCTACGAAAATATTATGTAATATTTAAAATAGCCATTTTGAAATAAAAGTACGGTCCCTTTGGAGGCATGCTGTCAGTGGTGGCGACCATGAGGTGACGGGTGATACATGCTATTTAGTCGCTAATTAACATAAATACATAATTACCTTTGAAGCATTTAGTTTCAGCGGGCCAATCGTAATTGGGAAATTGAAGCGAGCTTTCCCCGTACAAACCACATCAACTTTTGGGTCTAAAAAAATGTGGTTACCCGCGTAATTGTGGCACGACGAAAGTGGGCTGTCAGAGCGCGCGAAACCGAAACTGGTATCCTATATTGTGCGGAAGACCGCGCCCCTCGAGGTGACGTTCTGCTACGTCACCTAGCCGCGGGCAGCGAGCGTGCTGCGACAGCTAGGATCAAGGAGGCCAGCGCGCTGGGTTCCTTGTATATTCCGTTATATATGTGCACCACAGACCTGATTAAACGGTAGCTGAAACTGTATACTCATTGCCGAATGTCATGTCTGAGCGAAATTTAAGTGCGAATGATTGTGGTTTAGGAGAAATGTTTTGGCAAGAAGGAGAGGCGAGGGGGGGGGGGGGGGGGTTCTAGAGTGATAAAGCGCCCTCTAAGTAACTTCCCACTTTTCAAGTGAAATGTTTCAGGGGTGAAAATTGCTTAATTTTCGCTTCAGTTTCAGGATTGGTCGTGCATAGTTGGCAATGTGAAGCATTTAAAAACTATTAGAAAAATATTCGTATTTGCAAGTACTGACTATTCGATTCGAGGACCGATTCTAATACGACAATATTAGATTCATTACTTCAAAGTTGCGAATACTAGCACACCCCTTAAAATACACTCTATTACAACATTATTTGATATAATAGTGACACCATCTGTAGCGTCTATTCTAACTAGAGAATAAGTGCCTTATTGCTTTGCCATTGCTGCAGTCCACCGGTATCTCTGTTTAAGTCTCGAAGATATGCACAGACGCTAACGGAGTCATAAGACTGTCTCTTAGAACTTGATTATGATAAAAAACGACCAAGCATGCTCCGAAAAAAAAACCTATTGTTTGTTTACAATGCTTCATTCGAGCTTTTGATACAGCGTACTTCATAATATGCCCTGACGGAAATTTACTAATGCAGCGAATACTGGGATGTGGACATTGCTTTATGTTAATGGTGATTAAAATTTGTGTCTCAGTCCAGTGAGTTTGAAGAACTTTTCTGCACAAAAACGGGCCAGACATTCGGAAATATTTTCAATGATAACATACTCACGCACCGGTACTAATCGAAGGGCGCAACATTATCCCCTTATAATCAACCCTTTCGCAAGTCAGGTCTTGAAATAATTCTTCACCAGACTAAACTGAGTGCCGCTTTTAGTAGCCCTTTAGGAAGCTTTGGTGCCTTCATTTTTGTCCTTCCCTATTTTTCATCAACTATATTGAAGTTCTTGTCCAGTGCCTCAGGAAATCGCATCACCAAGGAATCAGTCAAAGTCATTTTCTTCGCCGTGCACTTTAACAATTTCTTTAGAGTCGCGTTTTAAGTAAAAAATAAAGCTTCGCTAGACGAAGCAAACGGCAATGTTTACTGATTGTGATACGTGTGTCGGTTACTTGACATCTTTACGTGCGCCAGACGTTTTAGTAATGATAGGGTGTGCAAAAATTCAGACTTGCTTCCGAATATGGTACGGCTCATAACCTGTCACTGGAATTGTGAGATGCGCGGATGCATCCCGCCCTTTGATCTTTATATCATTGGAAAAGTAAGAACATAGCGAGAACGAGAAATCACGGAAGCATGCCACATTAGAAAGATTTAGAGCCGAAATGGCTGGATGCGGCCTTTGCTCCTCTTGACAAACAGAGAAGTCTAGTTTCTTGATAGGCGTATCTCTGCGTAATGTGGTTTTGACTGTTTTTACTGGTTGTGTGACGTTGACGATGCTTGTGTGCGTGTACGTGCTTTGATCTATAGATATATTAAAACAAAACAAGGTTTGTTGTAAGTCTGGCGTGTGTCACTTGCACACCTAGTTTTTTGCGTTATACATTATATTGAATGTTCTTTTCGACGCCTTTCAAAATTAGCTTGAAATCGATTACGTAAACGAAGTGAACTTTGATGTGAACTTATTTGCATGTGGAACTGTATAAAATGGTTTAATTGTATTCTTGCCGTCAGCTGTCAAGAAAATTGGCACTAATTTAATCTAGACCGTTGTGTCGTCACAGAGGACAAAATGCAATCGTAAAGTGCATTTAAAATATTTCTGGATCCTATGAAAATTCAGATTGCAGGATCAACGTGGCGACCCAACATACGATGTACGCCTCTGTCTCAATGTTTAGACAAATAAAGGAAGCTTTTATCATAACAAACATGAAGAGACGTTCACTTTTTCCACGTGCGCGGAGATGCAGCTTTGGGCTCGTCACTGTGGCATTTAAGGAAGAAGTAAAGGGGGGGGGGGGGGGGAAGGGGAACAGGTTCTTCACGATCGTAGCATGCCAGTCAGCAATAAGAACAGACTTGAAAAGCGATTACGTCCAAGAGCACTCTTCGAGTCTCAGTAGGGGATTTTTACAGATGCCGTGAGACGATGCTTTGCGAATGCAATGCCTTTGGACATTTAGGTTTATGATGAAGTAACCGCGCATCCGACAGTTCTACATAGTAACATATTAATAAAATATTATTAGCCAAAATGACCAGCTAATGACAAATAGGCCTTACAAGCTAACATTTTGGTGGATTCTGCTCTAGCGCCCCGTTTCCTTTCTGCATTGAAAGTACCCGGCAGAAAGGCCCTCTCGGAAGGGACTCGCAACCGACGGCTGGCCCAGCACTGTGGCCATGGCGGCGACCCCTGGCACTCTTCCGTGACGGCGGCCTCGGCGGCCCGTGTCCAAGAGGGGGAGGAGGTAAAAGGCTGTGCTCGAACCGCGCCAGAGGCGCGGCAGGGCCGTTTCGAATGCGCCTGGCCACGGGCGTTTTCTAATAAGCCGGCGGCGCGCTCGCCTTTCTCCGGAAAAGTAATAGGTGCGCCAAGCGAGAACAAGCCGTCGGAGCATTCGCAGTCGGCAGGTTTCCCGGAAATTGAGTGTGGTTGAAATGTCCGGCCAAAAACAAGAGTGCCGGGAGCAGAAACCAGAAGCCCGTGGCCGCTAGTTAGCGGCGCTCCCGCCAGGGGGAGAGAAGTGTCACGTGACGGGGTGTGGTCGTCCAGAGGGCGCGCGCGCAGAGAGCCCGCTGCTTCCCAGGCTGCGCGTAGCCTCGCGCCCGGAGCTCCGCGCTTCGGGCCGCGAGGAGCAGTCGAACATTGCTGGGGGTGCTGCTCGTTTACTTATTAATATTTTTCCTCGCCGCCTTCCGGAGAGCGAGCGATCAGGCTCGGATGCGAGGGCGCGCGCTTAGGAGCGTGCCGCCGGCCCGACGCCGCGTCGGCGCCGCTTCACGCCTCGCGCGCTGCATTCGATTTCGCGCAGGTTCCTTCCACCCGCGCCGCACGCGAGGTCGCCCCATCGGCCGCTTATTCCGCCGATTGAATTAGGCAGCCCCCGCCCGCTCCTTATCGGGCCCGGCTTTTTGCTTAACAAATCCTTCGGCCGCCCCCGTCTAGGCCAGCGCGCGTAAGCCCGAGCGGCTGTTGATCGCTGCTTCCCGCTGCAGAGAGCGCTTTCGGGAACGAGCTCCAGTCACACGTTGCGCGCTCACGCTGTTTTTCGCCAGAGCGCCAGCCTTTTGTGCGTGCGCACTGAGAACAAAAGGTCCGCGAGCAAGAACGGCTGCGCCGCCACCGGGCGCTAATGATTCGGCGGCGCGTTAGAGCGGCCCACTGGACATGAATGATTGCGGCCGAAAAAGTAGATTGCCATTCCCGAGCAAATATTTCTGGTTTCACGTGTTTACCTCCTTTCCGATGCAAATATATGCTAACTATATCACACAGAGAGTGAGAAGTTACACCTTCAACGGACAACGCTTGATTACAGCAAATCACGTAATGTCACTTTCAGCAAACAATCGCTCTTCCGTCTATTTTTTTTATTTTCGTGCGGTTTTTGTTATGTTCCCATAATAATAAATGCATAATTAAATTATTATTAATATCGTTACCATTATCAACTTGAAAGATGGTCTTTGTGGATCTTTCTTATTGACCTCAACCTGAAGTGCCCTTAAGGCCGAATGCAAGAGGACGAGTACATGGAACAGCAACAGTGCTGTCCATAACCTTCCTTCTCGCCGGTATTCATTGCGACGGCTCGAAACAACAGCACAAAATCGAATAGGGAATATTGTTGTGCGACTATGGTTAATAAAATTTCTGGCTTGTAGCAGAATTTTTCCAAAATACGGTCTGATACGTCACAGTCGTACCTGGTAACTGTAAAACAAATCAACGTGCTTCACGAACAAAAAAAAAAAGAAAGAAGGAGAAGAAAAAGAAACAACAGATTGTTTCGCCTCTGTTCCACATCTTAATTGGCAGGACGCTTGGGGGCTGGTGGTCTATATCTGTCGGAGAAGACTCCCAAAAACTGACCGTTCGGACGCATGCAAGTTTACTTGTGTAAAAAAGAAAGTCGTTTCAGTTTTTTCAGAAATATGCATATTGTGGTACAGAAATGCCTTCCGGCAAGGATAATAAATGTAACAAAATCCGATGCGGCCGCGTTATAAGGAAGCTTTAGCCTGGGGGCTCCAGTC